>NC_090739.1:32377457-32384957 GCF_036898095.1 Palaemon carinicauda | reverse complement strand
AATAGCCATGATGAGATTGCATCCACTGCCGACGCAGCATCTGCTGTAGATCATAAATTCTCGAGTCAAACCGCATGTAGTTGGAGTATAGAATAAAGCTCTCCTCTGGTGGAAAGTAAATCCTCTCAACCTTTTTGGGAGAACTTTGAAAATGGCCCAGGGAAAAGGGATGGATAAAAAGAGAGTATATTCTTTTTGAGATAGACCGTGTGCATATGACTTCTTTATGGATCCCAACCGTCTCTCTCTCTCTCTCTCTCTCTCTCTCTCTCTCTCTCCTCTCTCTCTCTCTCTCTTCTCTCCTCTGAAATGATTAAAAATAACCGTCAATTTTATATAATGAAGTAGAGTTCATATCAAAAGTAATTCTCTCTCTCTCTCTCTCTCTCTCTCTCTCTCTCTCTCTCTCTCTCTCTCTCTCTCTCTCTCTCTCTCTGAGCTAAAAGTTTTGCACAATCCAGCCAGACGGTCTACGAGTGAGGGCTAAATCTTCCATAAGTGCCCCGGCCCTCTCACAGTATATTTCTGTATAATCCTTCGTGGCCCACAACAGCAGCTTTAGATGGATTCGGGCTCACTTTGTTGTTGGCTTTGCTCACGTCCGCTCAGCCTTTTGACTAGTAAATCACCTGATTATATATGTATGGTAATCTCCCGCAAAGAAGACTTCAAGAGTTTCTTCACTTGGATTCGATTCAGAATGTGCCACGTGATGCTGGCCAGTTGGGGAAATGGAAGTGAATCGAATGATGCTGCAATACCACAATTTTATATGCAGATGCATTGCCAAGCTAGAATGATGTGAAGTTGTAAAATATTGGCTTTGTCCGTATTTTGTTAAGTATGAAGTCTGAATATGTGGACATTTTTCGTACGGGGTTATATTCATATGGAACATATTCTTTTATTTATTATCTTTTGCGTTTCTAGTGTACTATTTGTTTTTATGGTTCCTTCATAGTAATGTATATAACATTTACTAATTAACGAAAAATACTGAAAAGTGGTTTTTATAACATTACTAAAATTGGAAACTTTCAATACCCAAAGTTGTTTTAAATTGCCCGCATTGCTGTTAACATCTTGAAATTCATGAAACAAGTGTCAGTCTAATATGGAAGCGCGATATTTTTATTACAATAGCGTTCTGCGCCTTGTCGGGCTTTAAGATAAATAAATCATTGGTATAAGCAGTTGCCCTGCACGCGTTTCCAGGGAACTCTGACCAATCTACTGAATAAAACAGCAAGAGGCGCAGTAGCGGTAACCAGTGTTGAACATTTCCTCCTTAAATTTTTCATCGTGACAGTGCTCCCGGTCTCGGAAAGCTCTCGTCCTGAAGTGATTCATATATATATATATATATATATATATATATATATATATATATATATATATATATATATATATATATATATATATGTATGTATTTAATAAAATGAATATTGCATTAAATTTATTTACAAATATAGATTCAGTCATTATGTTTACAAATACAATTTCGTTATTTCGAGCATAAAATCACGCGTGCCTAGGTGTAAGTAAGGTTGAGAAGGCGCTAGGAAGAGAGGTCTTCCACACCACTTCTCCTTTCACCATCTCCGCCTATTTTACGTATTGGGAGTGCAATTTTGCATACTTTGATTAAACTATAATATTTTCTTATGCATGGTGATTGCATTTGCATTCCTATATGAACTAAATGCTATATTTTCACTACATCGAATTCACCTATTACCCCTTTTTCCAGAGAAGCAGCGAATCGTAGATGTGTTTGATATGCAATGTAACGGAGGAAAAATGAAATTCTTCATTTATAGTTTGGAATATGTATCAGGGAAAACGTGTTGGGTGATGACTTATTTATAAAGAATTCTGAACATCGTAAAAATGAAACAGTATTCAGTTAGATTTTTTCTCCGTCTAAATTTTTTACCGCTTTCAAAAAAAAAAATTGGTTGTATGGTATGGAAAATAAGACGCAAACCTGGTTTTAAATGTTAAAGATATCTGTGTTTAAAATTGAAATAAAAAGGAATTGGTAATTCTAGTTGTTTTCATAGTTAATTTTTTAGTAGTAATACAATGCGTTTTATTTCTCATGTGTAATCAAGTTCTGCATTTATTTTCTTGCCAATAGCTGGTCATCGGATTTTGCCATAATGTGGCTGTGTATTTAACGCCGATACACCAAATTTGGTATACAGGCTGACAGTAAAAAAGTTTTGCCAATATTTTTTTTTTAATATACCGCAATATATATTATTATCTGGAAACTTTCATGAAAAAAAAAAAAATGTTATGAGTAATGTTCTCCTCGCCCATTCACCATAACCCTTCTTTCTGAAGAGCTGTTTCACAGCCATTGTGTGTAAATAATACCAAAAGAAAATACTTTTTTTTTTAGTGCCAATAATACAACACAAATATGTCTTCTTTTTCTGTTCTCGACAAATTATTCAGATTGTGGAACCTGTTTTAGAAGAATCAATAAAACGAAATGAGTCGGAAGCGGGCGTTTACTTTCTTGTATTAATTGTTTTTCTATCGCTCATTAGAATTCATACAAAACCGAAAACGGAAACGATTACTTAAAAGTATATATTCTTTTACTAATCAGCAGCGAATACTGGGAAAATAGCAATGTTGTAACCTTTAACAAGATTTTGGTAAGATATTAGTATCTGCAACACTTTCAATTAAATTTATTTCAAAAGGAATGGTAATTTTACAACAGTTCCTCTCAAATTGTATCGAAGGTTCTGTAACCACATATTAAACATGCCATTGAAGGGAAAGATGTATTCAAGTCCCTTTTGGATACCAGACGTCTTTAGTAATTTTTTCAGTCTTGTTTGCAGAGTTACAAATATTACCTACGCTTCTGTATGGCGTATAGTGGATAGCCGTAGACGTCTGGATATCGTATTTTACGAATACTATGAAGAAAAAGTAAGATTATAAGCCAATTATAACACGCACATTTTGAAAGGACCGTAATAAAACTCACCAGAAGCGATGAATCTAGAGCAATTAAAGCGATGATATTCCCACCATATCTGTCTTCCTTTCTTCCTTGTATGATAATAATTTCATCAAAGAACCACTTATAATGGAAGACGAGTCACTGTAATTATGCTTCTGTTAGCGGAAATGATCGCGGTAAAAAAAAATGGGGAAAAATGTAATCGA
This sequence comes from Palaemon carinicauda, assembly GCF_036898095.1. Taxonomy (NCBI): domain Eukaryota; kingdom Metazoa; phylum Arthropoda; class Malacostraca; order Decapoda; family Palaemonidae; genus Palaemon; species Palaemon carinicauda. The sequence continues at coordinate 32,381,765 of NC_090739.1, read as the reverse complement.
CCATTTGGTTTTATTTTAGGCTTTTGAACTTTAATTACTGTTCGTGAATCTTAATGTCGGTGGGCCATTTGATGTTACAAATTAGCCCCTGTCTGGCTTCGGGAATATATTTTTTCTTTTTTATAAGATTGTTTAATTTTCCGTTTTTTTCTCATTTATATTTTCCATTTGAAAAGGGCTGTTCTTATGTTTAATATCTCTCTCTCTCTCTCTCTCTCTCTCTCTCTCTCTCTCTCTCTCTCTCTCTCTCTCTCTCTCTCTCTCTCTCTCTCTCTCGTCTGTGTTTTTTTACCTTTTTTATTTTTAAAGAAAAACTGCCATATTATTGAGCGTGCCTTTGAGTCACGTGATTAATTTTTTGACATTTTATGTTTCTGTATCTTAAATGTTTTATTCGACAACTCTATGAAATTATACTAGCAAAATCGTTAAACAGCGAATGAAAAATCAATTAATATTTTCTTTTTATTTTATTTTTTAATCATTATTTCTACATACTGCAGTGATTTAATTCGGTTATCGATGAGCTATATTTATTAATATATTAGTGAGATAATCGAAAGGACTTATTCAGTTTCATTATGTAAAATAACGAGTTTTTTTTATAAAGTTCTCTCATTAAAGGCAGATACTTTAATTGTTTTTACTTTAAGTCTTCTGCCCAAGTTATAAACTACTTAGTGATTGGGTGAGATAATAGATTAGAAGAAGGTCCTTATAGCCATTAGTAAAAGTATTACTGTTTAATTTCATTTAATTCAACGGGAACTTATTCGTTATTTGTTCATAGTGTACGGTTATTTAAGGAAAGGTCTAGACAGCTCGTCCCAACCATTTGGACTTTACGGGCTGTCAAAAAGTTAGAACAAAGTTACTTTAATTTTGGATACATATAAAGGGGCTAGATATGTGAGCTGACACTGGGCTGGATAATGCACAGTCTTAAGTCTAAACATAGAATATAGGATTGTAACTCACAGAAAAAAACATAGATGCATGTTCGTGATGAATATAGATATCATGTACAAGTATAATCAATTCTTTTTAGTGAGGCAGATTTGCACCGACTCGCAGGGGTCCCCTTTTAACTCGGAAAAGTTTCCTGCTCGCTGATTGGTTGGACAAGAAAATTTTAACAAATCATATAGCAGGAAACTTTTCCGAGCTAAAAGGGCACCACTGCGAGTCAGCGCAAATGCGCCTCATTAAAAAGAATTGCGTATAGGTGACATATTGCTATTGTCACTTCGTACATTCCAATGTAGTTATCGCAGACTGATGGATATTTTAATGATTTCAAGTAATTATATCACTGTGTTTTCCCCTTGGTGATTTTAATGATTATTAATATTAATAGTTTTTTGTGTTCTTTTGATCAGCGTGATTGATGCGAATTGTAGGCAAATCCTGCATTTGTATAATTAAACAACTGATAAAATCTGTTGAAAAGGCCGTTAGATTAATCCCGTAAGTGGCGTAATTAAGCCCAACAACAAGAGCTCTGTAAATGATGAAATTGATCATCATTTGGATGCCGTATGTAGCAGTTCCCTTTTTACTCCGTTGGTTACTGCCTAATGGCATAGGTCTCTTTCTCTCTCTCTCTCTCTCTCTCTCTCTCTCTCTCGTCGATGAAGTTGAGTTGCCATATTGTATAAACACTCCATTCGATCCAACTAGAAATGTAATCGAAATAGCGAGAGGAAAGGGTCGATCTTTATAAAAAAAAAAAAATAACACGTTGTTCAATTGTTCGAACAAGACCAGGTACGTATTGTTCTGCTGCGGTTTTATATGCAGTGAACGAAGCAACCCGAAATGTATTTGGGCCGGTAACTTTAAGAGGGATTTAGAGAACCTGTAGCGGGAGACGTTGGATTGGGCCAGATTTATTAATTTGCCAGAATGTTGTGGTGGTAGGTGTATTTTTATTTCCTGAAAGTGATTGGTTGAAAGAAAGATAGATAGATTGATGGAAGTTTCTCAAATTCTAGTTTTCTTAGACTTAAATTGGAAAACTATTATGTGAATTACCCTCGATCAAGGTACAGAAATATTTTTCCTACAAGATGTTGGCAGGAAAGATTGTTCGTTCCTTTTAGATCGCGATACGAGCCCGTATTGAAAGTTGATGGGTACATTGTGGAGCTGGTTCTGGTGAAATGAAATTTGAAAGGGAGATTAAAACCATGCTTGGTCAGCATGAGAGCCCATTCTTTTCCGCCATGGACTATTACATAGAAGAACGGACAAGATGATGATGAAATGAAACCCAGCTCCATTGATCAGTGACTGGTGGGTAGGGAGTCCGAAGCTGAAAATCCAGGGGAGCTTGCAGCCATAGTTCATTATAACTAATCCGTTCCTCTTCGGTCCTCTAGAAATTTTCCTGTTACCTATGACATCCTCACCTGCTGAGTGCCAGAAAGGGAATAGTAATTATCAGTTAATTAATTTTAATTGTATTTCGTATTTTTTTCTTATGATTTACATAGATGTTTTCAATACTTTTCCGGCAGTCATTTTCATCTATAATAATAATTATTATTATTATTATTATTATTATTATTATTATTATTATTATTATTATTATTATTATTATTATCTGTGCTACAACCCTAGTTACAATGTAGGATGCTATAAGTACAAGAGCTTCAACAGGGAAAAGTAACCTAGTGAGGAAAGAAAATAAGGAAAAAAATAGATTATATATGAGAAGTAATGATTAAAGACTATAAAATATCTTAAGTTCAATAACAACGTTAAAATAGCTCTGTCATATATAAACTATGAAGAGAGAATCATGTTAGCCTGTTCAACATAAAAAAAGACTATTCGCTGCAAGTTTAAACTTCTGAAGTTCTATTTAGTTAAAGATTCTTTTAGCCATCATGACCAACTCCACCTCCAGCGTAATGCAGTGGTAATTATCTTATTTGCCAATTTTCATGAATTTGAAAAAGTCTAATAAGAGGCTGCAAAATTTGAATTTAAATAATCCGTAGATGGAAATTTAATTTCCCTCAGGTTTAGTTCTTATACTGTAGTCATGTTTTTCGAAGAATGGTTAATTTTCCCAAAGCTTATTGATTTGTCTCTATTTCGCATAGGGTTACTAACTATAGTTTCAGTACTTGGCAAAACAACTTAAGTCTAAGTTAAAATTTTATGCAATAATTGCATTGCTAAAAAGGTTCTTTGTACGGTTTCTGACTATAAATAAGTTATATACTGGTGGAAATTACGGATTTTAAAGTAACCACAAAATTTGTATGATCATAAGGGGATACTTGGTCTCTTGTCATTAATTTTCTTTTGAGCTTTATTTTTCCAATTCTCAAGATATTTTTAGCAGATATCCGCCAAAGGTTTCAGGTGTTGTTTTGTGCCATCAATGACAAGCTATCTTATAGAATACTTTTGAATTGGAAATTTTAATCATATAAATCATTACTGTACAGTATATTCTTTTATACAGGACCAATTGGCAAGCTGGAATGTTACATGGTTATTCATTTAATATATATATATATATATATATATAATATATATATATATATTATATATATATATATATATATATATATATATATATATATATATATATTTATATACAGTATATAAGGTTGTATTTGTTCACCGGGCAAGAAAAGAGGAATTATTCAAGGAGCCATGGCAAATCATAATGGAAATCATATTTATGAGCAAAATGTGGCCGTAGTGTTCTGTTCTGACGTTTATATCTATAGCATTACAAGCTTTGGGTAAAACTACATAAGTTTGTATGCATTGTATGTTAGACCTTTCTGACTTATCAAAAGAGACCAGAACGTACTTCCTTTTTGTGGTTGTTTTCTCCGATGTATTTTTATATTCGCTTTCTTTTATATTCAGTGATTTTATTTCCAATGTCAACTTAGGAAAGTTATATTTCTATTTTATCTTGTCAAAATTCATCACAACCTATTTCTTGTCATTTTGGAAAACATTTTTTTATTGGCACTGTCAATTATATATATATATGTGTGTATAGATATCTATATCTAATTATATATATATATATATATATATATATATATATATATATATATATATATAATATATATATATATATATATATATATATATATAACTATAGATACGAGTGGCAGACAAGGAAGTTTGTCAGTATACGTTATGGAATACTTGTTAGCACTAAAACAAACTTATGTTTACGTTCCCATATCGTAAAAGATGTGTTGTTGTCAAATGCAGTGTGTCCTAAAACGATACATGTTTTAAGAGCCAGCTTAACTTGTCGTGTTAGGC
>NC_090739.1:32364957-32369957 GCF_036898095.1 Palaemon carinicauda | reverse complement strand
AAAGACAAGCTAGAACATTTTTTTTTTTTAGCATTCGCAAAAAATAATGTGATAAACTATGTTAATGCAATTTTTTTAATGATTTGTTATCTCAGACTCTGTCACAATAGTTTACTTGGATATTTTCATTGGCGGAATAAGTATATTGTGTAAATCATTTTCTCTCTGTATGTCACTGGTATAGCTATTTATTGCTGAATCATCATTGATGATGATGATGATGATGATGCTGATGTTTCCATAATAAATAAATGCATGTTTAATCTTGGTTTGAAATTGAAATTCATCCTTCATCTTCTAATAATGTCATCATCATCTCCTCTGACGCAAAGGGCCTCGGGATGATTTCGCCAATTGTCGCTATCTTGAGATTTTAAATAAATACTTATCCATTCATCATCTCATACTTCACACTTCATAGTCTTCAGCCATGTAGGCTTGGGTCTAACAACTATTTTAGTGCTTTGTGGAGCCCAGTTGAAAGTTTGTTGAACTAATCTCTCTTGGGGAGTGCGAGGAGCATGCCCAAACCATCTCAATCTACCCTTTCCATGATCTCATCCACATATGGCACTCGAGTAATCTCTCTTTATAGTTTCATTTCTAATCCTGTCCTGCCTGTTAACTCCCAATATCCTGTTCGATATTGTTTCGTTGTCATACCGTGACTCATGTCCATACAGTAACACCGATCCCAATAAACTGATATATAGCCTGAGTTTTACATGTAATTTCGGGCTATTTGATTTCCAAATTCTACTTAACCTAGCCATTTTCTGATATACTTTTTTCCATCTTGCCTTAAACTCCAATTCTAAAGACCGTCTACCTAGTTATAATCAAAATGGGGGGGGTGTTATTATGTGTGTACAGTATATATATATATATATATATATATATATATATATATATATATATATATATATATATTATATATATGTGTGTGTGTGTGTGTGTGTGTGGGTATGTGTGTATTTATATGTATGCCTGTTTGTTACTTGGTGGTAGAAAGTAAAATAAATAATTTCTAGTTGATGATATATTACCAATAATCGGAAGCTTTAACAACAAGTGTTTATTTTTCCTCGTAAAAGAAGTTAGAAGTGCGTGAGTATTGATTATGGGATTAGTACTTCATTTCCATGATACTAAAACTTTTATAAGTGATTTACAAGATTTAAAAAAAAAATCCCCTGAGTACGAAACCAGCTGTATTTTTTTCTGTCAAAGAGAGAGGGAAACAAAATCCCGGATGGCAGAGAGAATATTTTTCGTTTTTCATCTTGATCCATTAGGCTTCTAATAAAGTTGATTTTGTTCGCATTGTGGAAAAAAGAAAGTATTAAAGTTCCGAGGGGGAGAGTTAGGTTCCCCCCTGAAGAGCGTTAAACGATAAGGGAATAGGGATTTGAGGATTTTGACGAATCCAGCTTACAGAAGGGGGGTTTTTAGGGAGAGGGTTGTGGTGTTGACGGAATGGGGGACGGTGGTCCAAGGGGAATATGCTGAGGTAACGGTATTGCCGTGGTTGTACTGTGTGAAAGTTTTTCATTCCCGGGAAGTTTCAGTTATTAAAGTTTATTTTCCACACAAGCAATAGTTGCAAATAGGTAAATTTTGGCTTTGTTCTATATATATTCCTGATTTAAATATTTTGCCCATTTTATGCTTATCACTAAATTGTTTGGAAATGTTTGTGCAAATACATGCTTATGATAGCGTTTCTTACATCTATGGTATAATGGTAATTTCGTAAGTAGTATCATAATCGTTCATGAAAGGAATGCATTTCATATTCAATCCAATGATAATTTAGCAATTGATAGCAATACCAGTGATATACCGAGATAAAATTATTTACACTGTATACTTATTCCGTCATTGTTTTCGTCGTGCTCCCTCCCATATCCTTACATGATTTTATATTACTGTAGCCTCTTTTTCTCTTATCAATCCAAGACATGAGAAGTATTCCATGGTTAAACAAAAAGGGGCGAGTCCATACAGCTTGTGAATCCGGTGTGACGCCCAAGTTAAATAGTGCTTTTGAGGGGACTCAGCCACGCAGATAGTTAGTGGAGCCTGTAAGGAGCCTTAGGCGCCCTCTCTCTCTCTCTCTCTCTCTCTCTCTCTCTCTCTCTCTCTCTCTCTCTCTCTCTCTCTCTCTCTCTCTCTCTCTCTCTCTCTAAGGAATTTCTATCTGACTAGCTGACAAGTTTCTAATTCTAAAGCTGGTTTTTATCTCATACAAAATCTCTCTCTCTCTCTCTCTCTCTCTCTCTCTCTCTCTCTCTCTCTCTCTTTCAGACAAGTTTTCTAATTCCAAGGGAGTTTTTTGTGGATGAACTTCGTCCACCGAAGGTTTACAGAGAGAGAGCAGCAAGAACTAAGCAGAAATAAGAAACGTCCAGGATATCTGCTTGGCTTTGATGGGCCCTACAACGTCGGTTAGGTTTTACCCTCGTTTGTTTTCCATGGTTGTCACCACACGAGACAGAGTCCTTTCCTTGGGGGGGGGGGGTGTTGAAGGAAAGGGGAGGGTTAGCTTTGTCCTTCAGTTTAATTCTAAGAATGGTTTATTCTACAGAATTTCTTGCTTTTCCAAAACTTTAAAGATTAGAGATGGGGAGTCTGGACAACTTCCAACGTATATTTATCGTTTTATAAATTTTGGGTGTATTTTTTCTTTTGTAGGCTAGGACTCGAGAGATACAGCTGCATATCTGTTGATCTATCTATTCATTCATATATATATATATATATATATATATATATATATATATATATATATATATATATATATATATTATATATATATATATATATATATATATAGTTATGTATATAAATTATATATACATACATATATATATATAAAGTGAGAGAGAGAGAGAGAGAGAGAGAGAGAGAGAGAGAGAGGAGAGAGAGAGAGAGAGAGAGAGAGAGAGAGATGAAATTTTTAAATTACAGTACTTTTCATATAAAATCGTTGCCGAAAACCTCTGTAATTTACAAACTAAAAATGAAGTTTTATACTGATTAAGAAAAAAGTGAAAGAAACATCGTCGGAAAACAAATCATTCGCTATCTGTGTCTTACTTTTCCTTAATCAAGGTTTTTATACAGTATAAGTAACACTAGCTATCCTCGTACGAAATTAATTTCCCCGTTCATGTCACTGTAGCAAGTCGTAGATTAATTCCTCTCTCGATGATTACTTTCCTCCAGGTGCCTGTGGCTATTCTCGGATGAGTGTCGCAAAGTTATTTTCACCTCTTACGATTATGCTACTGCTGATATCATTGTAGTTCTTTCCTAGATGTGCTGTGTGTAAAAAATATTATTCATCGGCATCTAGCGTGTTTTCCTCCTCCATTCCTTGAAAGATTGTTTTCATTGGCGCTCTGTACTGTCCGCCAAACCTCCTTAAGTATTTATTGAATCTTAACCGGAGGATTAATAATTATCTCAAATTTTAAAAGACTAGTTAGTTACCGTCCAGAAGATTATTCTTTTGCAATCTTCAATATTATTCATAGATTTTTAACTATATACTTATGATAAAGAATATAAATATTCATCTACGACTAAGAATTTTATTCATAAATGTGCAAAAAACCTTATTAACTACCTCTCTGAAAGCCTACTCATTGGCGCTAAGAATGTTGTCGCCGTCCAAGGGAAAATTATTATTCGAAGTTGATTAGAATGATTATTTATCGTCACTTGAGAGATTGTTATTCGATTTTTTGCTAAACTACTCCTCGTTTTTAAGGCTATTTAGAAACAGTTGAGAGCAGGTTGTTCATAGCTGCTGAAGATAGTTCGTTAGGTTCTAAGAATCTGATCACGAGCTGACTCGAATATTATTTCTTCGTCTTCAAAATTTATATTCATCTACCTTCAAAATTTATCTATCTTTATACATGCTATTCGTCAACATTTGAAATATTGTCTCTGACTTGTCAGTTGTATTCAACAGAGAATTTTTCTTCAACAATCAAAATAATTATATTTCTTTCTGGATGATTGCTCAATGATGTTCAAATAGGATGAATGTGCTTCGTATTTGTTAATTAGAACATAGAGAGAGACTTCTGCTGGTATCATTACTGTTAACGCAGGCAGGTTTTATATCATTTGTGTAGGGTGTATGTTTAAGCTGATAATTATATTGTTTTGTTGTTTATTGATATCAGTAATGTTTGTGTGTTAATTACCGACTGTATTCAGTATCATTGCTGTTGATGACAACATATTTATTTATGATATATTCTTATACAGTATATGTGTATATGTATACACATATATGTGCGTGTATATATATATATATATATATATATATGTGTGTGTGGTGTGTGTGCGTGCGTGTGTGTTTGTGTATTTGTGTGTTAATTTTCTTATTTGAATGTCTACATTGCCATGTTGCCCAGGTTTTTGCGAATTTCCTGTTTAGTTCGGATCATATCAATGGCAAGATCTTGAAAGTAGCTGCCTATAGGTCATTACTCTTTAATTGGTTCATCCTACAGTTTACTGCTAAGTATAGATGTTATTATTGGTTTCATTATCTTTTTATTATCTGCACAGAATTGCTTTTTATATTAATGATACAATTACAGCGCCATTAACCCACAAATCATAAAGTAGCTCTCTTTTACCTCGAGATACCGAGAAGTTACACTTTTTTTTTTTTATCTCGTTCGACACCTTACTGTTAACAACTCCTGCTTAAGCCTTTCTATTCATGAATTATTTTGTTTGAAAATTAGTGACCTCCTTGTCCTGAACCTGTTGTGTATAAACTTGCTATCTGTTGAAATGAAGTTAGTTGCATTCATCTTGCCTCTCAGTTACAACCTAACGGCTTACTCTCACTGTTATTAAAATCATGCCTTTTTATATTGTGTTATTCGTTTAAATATTTCCTTTTATTTATGGTTTTTGTCATCTGTGGAATTTTTATATTAATTTCCAACTATAAGGGAGGACGTTCTTCA
>NC_090739.1:32359724-32364457 GCF_036898095.1 Palaemon carinicauda | reverse complement strand
TATTTGTGTGTTAATTTTCTTATTTGAATGTCTACATTGCCATGTTGCCCAGGTTTTTGCGAATTTCCTGTTTAGTTCGGATCATATCAATGGCAAGATCTTGAAAGTAGCTGCCTATAGGTCATTACTCTTTAATTGGTTCATCCTACAGTTTACTGCTAAGTATAGATGTTATTATTGGTTTCATTATCTTTTTATTATCTGCACAGAATTGCTTTTTATATTAATGATACAATTACAGCGCCATTAACCCACAAATCATAAAGTAGCTCTCTTTTACCCTCGATGATACCGAGAAGTTACACTCTTTTTTATTGTGTATCTCGTTCTACACCTTACTGTTAACACATCCTGTTTAAGCCTGTCTTCTCGTGGATTATTTTGTTTGAAAATTTGAGACCTTCTTGTCCTAAATCTGTTGTGTATTAATTCACTATGTGTTGAAATAAAGTTAGTTGCATTCATCTTGCCTCGCAGTTACAACCTAACGGCTTACTCTCAGTTATTAAAATCATGCCTTTTTATATGTTTATTCGTTTAAATCTTTGCTTTTTTTGTCATCTGTGGAATTTTTAGATTAATTTCTAACTATAAGGGAGACGTTCTTCAGAATTGCACTGGACTTTTAAACGAGCCAGTTCGCCCCCATGGCACAGCGGCTTATGTATTATCAATTTAGTCGTCGAGCGTGGCAAGGCAAAACTTCCCAGCGTGCCTGGAAACTCCCACCTCACATAATTCAAGAGTTGTACGGGAAGCCACTACATTAACTTTTATCAATATCGAGTTCTGTGTAATGACATTATATACTTAGTTTATGGGAGTTTAGGTTATAATCAATGGTTTTGTAAGGAACGCGAATGATTTTAGAATTTTATATAATATAGGGTTTTTTTTTTTCTTACATGACCGATTTTTATAGTTTACTCCAGTTTTTCATCAATTTAGGTGGAATTTAGGTGTTGCTTTCTTTACTGGGGAATATTAATTTTATTACGTAAAGAAAGTCTTGATGTTAAACTTAATTTTCATGACTTTAGAATTCAAAAGATGTATCTGTTTATTAGTTTCATCGCCAGAAGTGTACGATATATGTGTGCACTGAATATATATATATATATATATATATATATATATATATATATATATATATATATATATATATATGTGTGTGTGTGTGTGTGTGTGTGTGTGTGTGTGTCTTTATGTATATTTTTGAGCTGATAACCTGAGAAAAGTTGCCCACCTGGGCAAATTATTTTCTCCATCCACTTTGTATTATTATTAATGTATATTATATAATGAAACGAGGAATCTTGAAGAGCAGATGTGAGAATATTGAAGCTTTCGTCATCAATAATTTCCTTTCCCTCCATTTTTATATATAGCTTTGAATGAGATGGCTTTGTAATTGTGTATGTCACTCGTGTAAAGGAAAAGTTTTGAATATCGAATGAATGTCACGTGCTTATTATTTTGCAATTTTTTTATCAAAATTATTCATTACCCTTCTGCATAGTGGGTGTAAGTATGGCGCCACTCACCTGTCTTTTACCTTCATTTCGTCGTCAACAATCCATCAGGGGGCTTATTGATATGCAATCACTCGTATCCTGAAGGATTTGCAGCCATTTGCGGGGGGATTCTGATGATAGAGTTGGGCCCATGGATAATGTCCTCTAATGATAGCATGTCCGTCCTTAATCGAGGGGGCTGGGAATCCTTCATATAATTTCAAGACACAGCCATGTATTTATTAATATTGCTAAGTTATACGTTTGTCCAAATGGCTCGTGCCAACGGCAGTAAACGCTGTAAAGAAAAGCAAACAGAGTTATGAGTTGTGGACGGGGAGAGAAAATGATGACCAGAGCTCACGCTCTTCGGACGTGATCGCTCTATTGAACAGTCGCAGTTGGACATTGACATTTCAATATTTTTTTTATGCTGGTGTGTAGTTCAGTTAGAATAGTTCACTTCAACAATCGTCCCCAAAATTGTGTGTGTGAGTGTGTTTATGTAAGGCAATAATGTGCATATGTTGGAATTCGCATGTACGCCATATAAATGTATCATGCTTGATATTGGATAAACCTTGAATCATTTTAGGGAAGGGAAATTGTATAGGTCATTATAGCTCTTAAGTCCTTTCTTATCCTAGATTTTTCTTTATTAATTCTACAAACTTTAGGTGTACTGATGAAGTCCTTTAGTATTTGATTAGATTTTTAAGTTTTCCTAACTGTAATTATAGTTTTTTTCTTAATCACATTTAACTTGTTGAAATATTTTTCGGCATCACAGGGAAGGACCATGTGAGTGGTTCCGCAAATTATTAATGATGGTGCTCAAAGACTGAAATGGGCGTAGCTTTTATGATAAGTAGAATTTTCAGTAAGAATTATAAGAAGTCATAAATATCTCGCTTACGTCTTTGTTAAAAACGGCTTTGTCTTTTTGAGAGCCCCACTCTATTTCAGTTTTCTCATCATTATATGTTAGCGAGATAGAGAGTGGGGAGGCTAACTGACCTTTCTGCATATTTGAGCACCAGTTGAAGGTTGGACCCTTGTGTTACCTTCCATAACTTAACCTTAGTGGAATCTCAGCGCAGATGTCACCCGAACCTAACCTTTTATGTGACTGGGAGACAATCGGAAATGTCTCTCATTTTATGCATGATCCTACTGACAGCGCCTTCTTTTCTACTTTTCTGAAGACGGCATTATGTTCGCTTAGCTTAGCTGGATGATCTTATGTAGGGTTTTCATAAATTAATGTTACGTGCAAACTTGAACGAAATCAAGAACCTGTAGACGAGGGTGTGCAGGAAAAAATATAAATGTGACGAACGATATCAGAAGCAGTACTAGTTGGTTTTTGGTTGTGCGAGAGTCATGATTTCCTATTGAAATTGAAAAGAAAATTTAATTAAAGTTTTTTTAATATTCGTATGTGAAATATATTGCATATCACCGGTTTCCATTTATTGAAACGTCTTGCGTTAAAAAAAAAAAAATGTATGACAGATACCGTTCCGACCAAAGCTTTTCGAAAATGAGTTTTATATTGTTAGAGCAAAAATATTTCTGGAGGGGATTGTCAAAGAAATTTTTTCCGGAAAAATATTCGCTTCATTTTACTCAAAATTTAATAATTTTATGCTGTGGACGAAGTCAATCAGGGTGATAGTTTGCAATAAAAAATGGGCCTTTGAAACAGTAGAAATTCATTTTCTCTCAGCCATCACTACGCGGTACTTCATTTCCGTTCCCCTTTTGAAAATGAAATTCTGACATTGATTTAATTTTAGATAAACTAATTTTTTTTTGCAGATTCTACATACTTTCATTTTTAGGTACTTCGGCATCGAAGCGTATTTTTTTCCATTAATATCAAGTTAAAAAATGAATATTAGATTTTGATATGATGCAGTAGCATTGAAAACCTCAGATGATGAAAAACATGCCATAGGTCAATAATAGACAGTAACTAATTAATGTACTTGCTAGGTCGACTGAAACCATTGCTTGAAAAGCTCACAGTGAAGTATTCAGCTCTTTCACCATCAAGGTCTTTTCTTTCAATTTTATACTACCAATTCGTCTTAATCTTTGTTCTGCAATGTCTCCAGACATTCAGCTTCTATATCTGTTTTGTTTGTTTTACTGAATAAAAGGGAAATCACATAAAAATATTATAAAATAAGATTTTATTGTAGTATTGTTAGCTAGAAAAAAGTTTACGACCTTTTCATTTCAGTATTACAGTAGATAATACGCTATTAAGAGATGAATTTTTATTCAGAATGTTATTTCTTTAACAACTAATTTAGCAATTTTTTTGTATGACTTGCATTCAAACATCAGGAAATCTTGATTATGTGGCATTTAATTTTTATCCCTTTCTAGAAATGTACTAAAACTGAATCTCCGAATTTACTGAACACTAGCAATTAAGACAGTTGCACATATTTATTGTAATTTTTCTATTAAATATTTTATTTTCTATCCTGAAATTTAATGACATACACCTTCAGTATTCTTAGTCCCACGACAAAGATAACGTTGTATTGAATAATTTTCTTTTCTTTCTAGGTAAGGTGATGGTAGCAAAGTATATAAGGTAAGAAAAGAGAACGGCGGTCTGGCCTCAGTTACATTGATATTTTTTGCATTCTCTTCATCAGCAAGACTACTGATATGAATTCAGCGGGGTTAAAATGACAGGTGATTTGTGAAGTAGTATGCATAATTCTGTTGACCGAATCTGCAAACTAGATTTTTGCTAATGATACAGTTGTAGCGTGTTTTGAGACAGGCATGGAACTAGCATCCTTAAATACTTAAAAGTGTGTTATTCTAGTATGAAATAAGTTTCTCGACATCTAGCGATCTAGGTTCTGAAAGTAATTTTTATTGCTAAGAACATTTCTTGAAGGTGAAACCAATTAGGTTGTTTTTGAGATAGCATTGTGTTAAGAGAGACGTCTCATCTCTTATTTACTTTCCATATTCGGAGATACAGTCACCTGTTTCAGCACGGCAGTTAAGATGACAATTGACCCTGATTTTCAGTCACTAGACTTCATTTTTGCCGCTACTTAAATCGTCTGGAATTGTATGTCTGGCCATTCCTGGTTCAGAAATTATATGCATTGTCACACTATTGGGGCGATATATCTAAAATTCGGTAATCTACCCTTTTGTTCCCAGACTCGGGGTGCTGCTTTT
>NC_090739.1:32349724-32354724 GCF_036898095.1 Palaemon carinicauda | reverse complement strand
TGTGCATAATATTGTCTGGTATATCACACAGTGCATAGCATTGTCTGATATATCGCGCAGTGCAGAGGACAGCAGCGCCTCAGTGAGTTCTGGCAGTACCTTCCAAATTTTCCACTGTCTTCTTGCTACATCTAGCAAAACTAGACAAAGTGTCGCATCCAGTTAGAGCATGGGACAATTGTCGCAATATCAGCTTCCACAAGTGCTCGCACCCAACCACTCCCCTAGTGTTTTCATGGCTGCCATCTCTATGTGGAAAACACCAAATATTACCACTATCTGGTCTTCACCATAACTCTCTGGCCATTTTTGCTGTATCTGGTTGGCCAAAGCAAACAGTGGTTAATCAAAAGTGACCAATGGTGCGTGTCCAGGATTCAGGTGTTCCACAGCATTCTTCATGACGTCCACAGTGTGGGCACTCTCTAGGAATAGTGGAAGCAGCAAAGTTCGGCCAATGACTCGAGCATCTGGTGGCTGTGGCTCTCAGGAAATGCAGACCAAGATATCTTAGCATTGTCTACTATATCACTGTTGTCTTCCAGGACTCGCTTTGCATTGCCTAGCCATTGGTATTCTTCATCAGAGTGCTGTTTGAAGTTTCCTCTGGTCAATGATGCCACTGTAGCAGCTGGGATTGGCGACTTCTTGATGCTGCTAGTGACTGGGGGTACATCAGTCATCAGTACACAATCACAGAGGGATGTGCACTGAAGTACAGCCTTTTTGAACTTGCAGCGCCTCACACACCCTTTCTTGCATTTAGAAGAAACTAGCTCAATGCAGCTGTGAGCTGCATCAGGTAGCTTGGTCCAGGAAGGTGTGTATTTTCCTTCTTTAGACCTTGACTAACCTCAGTTGGTTGGTGGAGGGAGCTTTGGTGCTGGCAGCAGTATCTGGCCCCGCACATATCCACTTTGATGTTCTGCCCTCTTGACATGATTCTCCAGAGCTGCCTTCATTGGAGGGATGAGCTACACATTGTTCTTCCTTGCGAAAGAGTTTCCTTCTGGCCTTTTCAATGTCTTTACATTTGCTGGTTCTGTCATACAACAGAATCACGAAACTTTTGATGATGTGCATAACATTGTCTGGTATATCACACAGTGCATAGCATTGTCTGGTATATCGCGCAGTGCAGAGGACAGCAGCAGCAGCGCCTCAGTGAGCTCTGGCAGTACCTTCCAAATTTCCCACCGTCTTCTTGCTACATCTAGCAAAACTAGACAAAGAGTTGCATCCAGTTAGAGCGTGGAACAATTGTCGCAATCTCAGCTTCCACAAGTGCTCGCACCCAACCACTCCCCTAGTATTTTCATGGCTGCCATCTCTATGTGGAAATCACCAAATATTACCACTATCTGGTCTTCATCATAACCCTCTGGCCATTTTTGCTGTATCTGGTTGGCCAAAGCAAACAGTGGCTAATCAAAAGTGACCACTGGTGCGTATCCAGGATTCAGGTGTTCCACAGCATTCTTCATGACGTCCACTGTGTGGGCACTCTCTAGGAATAGTGGAAGCAGCGAAGTTCGGCCAATGACTAGAACATCTGGTGGCTGTGGCTCTCAGGAAATGCAGACCAAGATGTCTTAGCATTGTCTACTATATCACTGTTGTCTTCCAGGACTTGCTTTGCATTGCCTAGCTATTGGTATTCTTCGTCAGTGTGCTGTTTGAAGTTTCCTCTGGTCAATGATGCCACTGTAACAGCTGGGACTGGCGACTTCTTGATGCTGCTAGTGACTGGGGGTACATCAGTGTAGTAGTGCGGCAAGGGGGCGACTGTCTCTGACCGTGCATCCCCAGATCTTCCAACAAAGACTATGCTGTGATCCACCACTTCATCAGTGTAAGAAGGATGTATCAGGGAGATGGCGGTACCATGGAAGGATTCCTTTGATGTTGTTGCACTGGGATTGGGGTTGTCTACAGCAGCAGTTATGAACACTTTGCTACTCATTTTCGGAGGGCAGGCCAATTATTTTCTGTGAAACTGTTGGCAGACAGTGTTACCCATCTGTGCTGAGAGCTAGAGCGCTCTATCATAGGAGATGCTCAGGCCAAGGTATGACACTCTGTTGACCAATTCCTTCTTGTGCATATGAGCATTCAGCATTATTCCTATGCATATTGGAAGTAGGGTATCCTGTGCAACACTTTTCAAAAACAAAAACGGAATGAAAAATATTACAAGAGCAGCGAGAGCAGAGTAACAATAACTTTAATGTCAATATTGTATAAAGAAACTTTAAAATTAAAAATATTAGATTCTTTATTTATATTGAATAAATATTAATTATGGCAAAGCAATGAAACTGTGATGGCTGAAGTGGAATCCTCAATCACTAGTGACTACCTGTGGTAGAACCCACTCAACTCTTGCCTGTTTTTGAAAACTATGGATTCTGCAAACCACGAAAAAAATTCCATCAAAAAACTAATGTAACATTTATCTAAAGTCCCTTTATAAGCAATAATGAATGGTATACAATATATCGATATCAAATGCAAATATGTCAATAAAACATTACATATAACTGAACTAGGTACCTAAATAAATTTGCCAAGACCAGAAAGATAACTGAAGCCGATGATACTAGGCTACCTTCCAGCAAGCACAAGTAACTTAGCCTAGTAACAAATTAAAAAATTAGGCTCACTAAAATCCTAAGTTATGTAATATTAAATTAAATATGAAAAAACAAACTCAGGAAAATTAAATCTTATACGGTATATCGATTGAAGCAAATCTGAACACCCACTAGGCTATCCTATGCACAAAACAAAGATCGGGAATTAAGCTAGAAATAACACTTGTAATTTTATAATGAGCTTACAATCCATAGGAAATTTATAATTAGGGCTGAAGACTTGGATAATTAATATTCATTTCAAATATTATAACCCCCTAACCAAAGTTGAACCATATGCCACAAAATCATAGGAAACTTACTGGGTTGGTAGGCCATATCCTTAAAATCCCAATGCAAATCGAAGGGCAGCAGAAGATACCATTGTTGAGAAGTATGTATTCTGAAATCTTGATATTGCACTCTTCATGGTAGCACTCGTGGTAAGCAATTGCAGGAGAGTAGGCCTTAAAATAAAGTGCTACTCCATCTTCATAGCACTTCTTCACTAGAAGAAAATATTATCTAATCTAGCTGATCTGCCTCCTCACTCTTCCCTCATTACCAGTAGGTGAAAATATTTTCCCAAGGATGATGGAATCAGGAACTGCAAATATTAAAATATAACCAGCAGAGCCATCTATGGACTGAGCATATTATCCTTGAAACTCCCAGTATTTCTTATTGATTTTGCTTTGTATGGCAAAAGTGGGATTTCAAGGATAAAACCAATATGAAATTATATATATATGTACACAATTTTATAAATTTTCTAGAGAATTAGTATACGAAGTAATTCTTCAACAACACTGCCTGACGCTGGTGGATGATTTAGTGCCACATGTTCGCTTGTGTTTGACGCTGTTGAACCTTAGTATCTGGACTGCGGAAATTGCAGCAGGGTTAGTGCCTGCCATCTGTTCCTTAATGTTGGGTCCTTCTAGGATCATACTGACTAGGGCAAGCAGGAAGGTGGCACATTTTCTTTTTTATGTCCTTCAGGGAATCCTGTGAAGGGCTTGGCTTCTCCAAACATGTGATGGCAAACAATCTGTGCACCACGGGCAAGATGGACTGCATCAGTATCACTGTCCAGCTCCCAGGATCTCTCCCCCCTTGGTTTATGCCTGCATGTCAGGAAACTGTGCCAGCAGTCTCTGCTTCAGTCGTGTGGAGTGGACTCTCGTGTCCACCTGGACTCCTAGCTGTTCCATTCTGGACTGAAAAAGTCATACAAGATCAGCCAATCTGAATACTGGTGCCGTCTCCTCTTGTTACATTTCTTCAATGTAGAGGGGAGTTCAGCGAAGACAACTGATGACATTTCTTGCTCTTATTGTGTGTCCTGTGATCGTGATGACTGGGCCTTTCTTGTGTGATTTTAAAGTCCTATCAAGCAACGTGGTTGATACTGGGCTTCCAACACTATTATGTCCCCACCAATGAGACAGCCCAGGAGTTCTGTTTCTCCAAGAAGGGTTGCACATACATGCAACCAGTTTGAATGCTGCAGCTTTGTGAAGACTGTCAGCCCAGGTAGTTGTTTACAGAAGAAACAAGTTTCTGGGACATCCTTCTCTGTAATATAAGCATGAATGTAACCTGGGGCATTTACCTACAGGTTGTTCCTCATCACTCTCCCCTTCTTCCTTGAGTGCTCCATTTTGTGCTCTCTGCAGTTTGGTGTTGATGTACTGGAGCCTGCACGTCTGATGATATTTTGCACCGCATGCAACCACCTCAGCTTCAATGTCATGACCATCAAGTCTTTCCAAGTGAAAAGATCGTAGAATCTTTCCAAGTTCACTAAATTTGAGCAAGTTCTCTACAAGTGAACTATACCCACTCCCAATGTCTTTTCTCTTTGATTGGTCAGGTTTGGTCAGTGTGTCTTCGTCTTCTTCTCTTGATATATGAGGCACAACTGCCAGTCAGTTGTGATGAGGTGCAGTGATGTTGTTGGTGAAGTTCGCTCACCACCAGCAGCAGCTCGTCTGAAGTTCTTGGACGTGGTGGAACTGTCTCCGGAACCTGCAGTGAAGTTGACATTGTTAACATTTTTGTTGTCACCACTACTGTCAACAGTATTTATTACAACATTACTATACCACTATAACTACCACTACCACCACCACAACTGCTACCACTACCACCGTCACCACCACGTAAACATACATTTAGACACCAAAGTTCAAGTCAATAGCTGCTTTAGACCCAGAGTAAATACAAATGTAATTTTTAAGTTGCAGGCCATTTTGAAAGTCAATATGGCAACCAATACTTGATAATACCAAGTGTCAATTAGTACCATTGGTTTCCTTGCCCCCCCCCAAAAAAAAAAAAAACATAGATTTCGATACCAGTATC
>NC_090739.1:32337224-32344724 GCF_036898095.1 Palaemon carinicauda | reverse complement strand
AGAAGCAGGAGGGTTATCTTTTTTTGGAAATAACCCTACTGAGCTTAAAGCTTTTTCTCGAGTTTATGCTTCAATTAAAAAGGAATATGCAATTTAATCATAAAAAAAAACCTTTTGTGGTACGACCCAGGACCATAAATGGTGGATTACCATCATGTCTGCACTCTTTAGCGTAGACTTATCAGTTCCTCCTCTGCTCAAACGAGATGGCTCTTTTGTCACTGTCCAAAGGTAAAGGTAATAATTTTGGCTGATTTGTTTGACAGGAAGCAAAAGAATCTGATTAATGGGTTATTTTTGCACTTGTTGTGGCATTGATAATGTTATTGCATTAGGTAAGTATATCTATGGTAGCTCTAGTAATACTGATTACCACTCAATTACCATAACTCCCATATTATATAAAGTTTATAAACGTATTTTGTCAAAACATCTAAATAGTTATTCATTGGTTTACAGTTTGGCTTTAGCAACGGCCTTAAAGCATGGGATGCCCTTCATACAATTTCCAATGCCATACAAAAATCCCTTGATTGTGATCTGGAAGTTTGTATGATTGGCTTTGATTTTAGTGTTGCCTTTGGCCGTGTTAATTAATCATGAAGCCCTCTTTTTCAAACAAATTTATGAGTAGTGAGTAGTTTAATGTAATATATGGTGCTCCCCTGTGTAGTGTTATGGACCCGTTACATTTCATATTATATACGCATGATATGTGGTTAGACCTAGAGGACAACCTCATATCATATTATTATTATTATTATTATTATTATTATTATTATTATTATTATTATTATTATTATTATTATTAATTGCTATGCTACAACCCTAGTTGGAAACAGCAGAATGCTATAAGCCTGGGCTCCAACAGGGAAAATAGCCTAGTAAGGAAAGGAAACAAGGAAAAGTAAAATATTTTAAGCACAGTAAAATTAAAATAGATATCTCCTATATAAATTATAAAACTTTAACAAAACAAGAGGAAGAGAAATAAGATAGAATAGTATGCCCGAGACCCTCAAGCAAGAGAACTCTAACCCAAGACAGTGGAAGACCATGGTACAAAGACTATGGGTCTACCCAAGTCTACAGGACAATGGTTTGATTTTGGAGTGTCCTTCTCCTAGAAAAGTTGCTTACCAAAGCTAAAGAGTCCCTTCTACCCTTACCAAGAGGAAAGTGGCCACTGAACAATTACAGTGCAGTAACCCCTTCGGTGAAGAAGAATTGATTGTAATCTCAGTGTTGTCAGGTGTACGAGGACAGAGGAGAATATATAAAGAATCGGACAGACTATTGGCTGTGTGTGTAGGCAAAGGGAAAGTGAACCGTAACCAGAGAGAAGGATCCTATGTATTACTGGCTGGCCAGTCAAATGACCCCATAACTCTCTAGCGGTAATATGTCAACGGGCGGCTGGTGCTCTGACCAACCTACTACCTTCAGATGATGCTACTCTTGTTTGCACCAATTCCTTATACTAAGTATAAACCTATGGTTGTTGAATTCCTTAATAGAGATCTCGTTGAAATCAGTGTATGGTATAGTGCAAATTATGAGGCATAAAGTTGAATCGTAGCGAAATACAAATTATGATTGTAAGTAGGTCAAGGACAGTGGCTCTTCAACATCTAGATCTCCGCATTGGCAATGTGTCTATAACTCACTTAAAATTCTGACGGTGATATTTGTTGCAAATATACTTTTGAGAAACATATTAGGTCAGTTTCTTCTTCATTTGCACAAAAAATAGACTTATTGAGAAGGTCTTTTTAAAATTTACTGTGATCAATCTATCCCGAGGAAAATTTAAATTATTTTCATTCTACCTTAATTTGATTATAGTTTTCCTGTCTTGCGTTCAGCTATTAACTCTCACCCTAATGTGTTGGAGAAAAACTTGTGGTATATTCCATATTCCTGATCTGGTTTTTATTTTCGGCAACCACTGTTCAGTTAGTTCGTTGTACATGTGCAGAAGATTTTTCTTAATTCTGACCTTCCTTTGAATTCAGATCTTTCCAGACTGTACTATATTGTACATACTACTACGTATGCAGTTAATTTAATCAGATTTCCTTCACCACCATAAGGTTCAATACTAGACGATATTCTAGAAGTTTTATTCCAGCTGTAACCAGATTGTGGAATAATCTTCCTAATCAGATAGTTCATAAGTTCAAACTTGCAGCAAATGCTTTTATGTTGAACAGGTTGGCATAAGTCCCTTTTCATAGTTTAATGTAACAGATTTACAGTATTTTGATGTTGTTGTTGGATCTAAAAAGGTTTAATATATTATATTCTTTACTTTTTATACGCAGTTCATTTGTTATTTCCTTTCCTCACTGGGCAATATTCATTTCCCATTCTTAACATTCTGAGATTTGTAAAGTAAACTTTTGCATTTCGTACAGAATTAATGATGTGTTTCCGGAGACCTAATGCCAAAATATTTTTGATAAAGCTTTTCATATAGAGCTGAAATATGAATGAAATGAAATTTATAGTTGAATATAGTTTTGCGTTCAATTGGGTTACAAGCTGTAGTAAAATATATTCGTAGATGGCTTCAGATTGGTAATGGTTTGAAGTTTATATATATATATATATATATATAGATAGATAGATAGATAGATAGATAGATATATATATATATATATATGCATTTATATATATACACACACACACACACATATATATATATATATATACCGTATATATATACAATATATATATATATATATATATATGTATATATATATATATATATATTATATGTATATACATACATACACACATACATACATATACACATACATTATATATATATATATATATATATGAGTATTGTATGTACATGATTTATCTGTGTACATAATTTCAAGTACATATTAGTCGTAGCATACCATACACATGGCCGATATAAATCTTTGCTGGATATTATTACTCTATTAAGGTTACGTCTAAGAATATGAGACAGTTAAGAGACGTGTTCATTAGCTTGAATGTGTGCCGAGTCCCTGAGATAATATTTGCATATTAATATTTCCCTTTTCTTCGGGGATAAGAGGCAGAGGCCAGGCTATTCTTACTTAGACAAGAAAGTGAGTTCTATAGATTTAAAAGAAAAAGTCGTCCTAGCAGCTTCTTTTGAAAAGGATAATTGACGTATTTCGTATTTCCAAGTGATCTTTTTGTGAATGTGATGTTGTCAATCTTTGTTTTTCTCCAATGATATCCATAGTTATTACTGGTTTGAATGATTGGAGAATAGATTATGATAAGGTAATTGACAATGATCTTGCTTTTATTACACTATAGTTTTCTTTTTTAAAAGATATTATTAATATTTTTTTTTTGTATTACGGTATAACTGCGGTTATATGTTGCTATTTTAGTACGTAAAATTCTTGAATTTACTATAGATATTGAGATTTGATGGTAGAATCTTTGAAGAGTTCTTCATACATGGACAGATGTGATAAATATGAATTTTCTTATATGAAGAAAGAACCAGCCCGGGGCTAAGATGGAGAAATACTGATAATTCATGTGATGGGGACATTGATTTTGCCGCAAGGTGGTAGCATACTCGTCTTTGTAATGAAGGGATATTATAGGATAAAGGGAAAACAAAAAGACAGGGAGTTCCCTAGGGTAATCCGAACCACCATCTGTCATGTTCACAATCTCCACAAAGTACTCGTATTCTCTTGACTCATACCTCGTTACATCTTCCACATAGCAGCTAATAAACAGTAATTTCCGCACCTGGGAAGAGGGATGTGCTACCTTTCCGAACCTGGATAAATTCTGATGGTTTATCACTTGCGTTCGTCCTTGTTGGTCATTTTGTTTGATATTTTATGATCTATTTTTGGCATATTCGGTATCGAAAGCCTTTGTATTTACTATGTTAGGTCGATGTACAAAACTAAATCAGTTCTTCCTTAGGTTCATGGTTATCTGGTTATATGATAAAGAATAAATGTGCTTTTAAATGCTGATCCGAATGGTGAAATCTCTTACTATTGTTTATAAAGTTTGTTATATTTTGGGTTTGAATTCATACTCACGCGTTCCCATATGTACAGTAAGTTTTACGGAATCTTTTTTTTTTTTTTTTTTTTTTTGGTAAAAAGCATTAACAGAAAAAACAAGTTTAAGCTTTACTTATTTCTGGCATTTTTCCCGTTGAGGGTTAATGGAAATGGAAATGGGAATTTAAAACTGAACTGAAGAGAAGTTATTCTCTTGTCATGAAATTTTTGTGAAGAGAGATGAGGCGATTAGAATATTCGGATAATGCCTTGATATTGATCCTGTATCTTAAAAAAGAGTTTTATAAATGATTGACCAAAGTAATGTTATGAAGATATTCTGTAATTGTTTTTAGTAAGAATTCATTGCACTGCACTCTCAAGATAGATAGATACCCTTGGGGTTTTTCATGCCTATGTGCTGGCCTGCTACTATATATCCATATTCATACTAGGTTTATATAGTTGGTGTTTTTTCGAATTTCTTTTTTATGTAACTCTTTTATCTCCTTACTTGCCCCCCCCCTCTCTCTCTCTCTCTCTCTCTCTCTCTCTCTCTCTCTCTCATTTCCTTTGATATAAGGTTACAATGTTTACCTGAGAGGAGTAATGTTGAGCGTTAGGAAGCTTAATAGAATAATAAATCACGTTGCCTGTATATCTTTCATAAGCAAATGGTATAGGGGAAAATGTTTGTGAGCATTTGTGTGCCGTAATACCGGAATTTATCCGCAGCCTGACGTAATGATAGGTGTGTGTTTACACGAAACATGGAGAAGCCCCACAATGCAGAGAGAAAGAGAGAGAGAGAGAGAACCGCCCATAAACAAATTAGCATCGACAATAAAAGTGTGGCATCTCCCCTCCCCCCCCCTATAACCCCCGAAATAAAGTGGAGGGGATCTCCCTTAGCCGCGGTTTAATTTCCACTAAAAGGATCAGAGGCCTTGCGTCACTCACCATTAGGGTCGATGTCACGCAGGGGCCCCAAGGAAGAATCCTTATTTTTTCTCTCTCTCTCTCTCTCTCTCTCTCTCTCTCTCTCTCTCGTATGTATGTATGCACACCTTACGGCACCCATAACAGGTTAGAAAAGCAGGTCTCTCTCTCTCTCTCTCTCTCTCTCTCTCTCTCTCTCTCGTATATATATATGCACACCTTACGACACCCATAATAGGTCAGGAAAGCAAGAATCTCTCTCTCTCTCTCTCTCTCTCTCTCTCTCACGTGTATGCACACCTTCATAGTACACCTACGGCACCCATAACAGGTGAGAAAAGCAGGATCTCTCTCTCTCTCTCTCTCTCTCTCTCTCTCTCTCTCTCACGTATATATGTATGCACACCTTACGACACCCATAATAGGTCAGGAAAGCAAGAATATCTCTCTCTCTCTCTCTCTCTCTCTCTCTCTCGCTCTCTCTCATATATATGTATGCACACCTTATGGCACCCATAATAAGTCAGAAAAGCAGGAATCTCTCTCTCTCTCTCTCTCTCTCTCTCTCTCTCTCATATATATGTATGC
This sequence comes from Palaemon carinicauda, assembly GCF_036898095.1. Taxonomy (NCBI): domain Eukaryota; kingdom Metazoa; phylum Arthropoda; class Malacostraca; order Decapoda; family Palaemonidae; genus Palaemon; species Palaemon carinicauda. The sequence continues at coordinate 32,339,154 of NC_090739.1, read as the reverse complement.
AGACTTTACGGCACCCATAATAGGCCAGAAAAGCAGGAATATCTCTCTCTCTCTCTCTCTCTCTCTCTCTCTCTCTCATATATATATATATATATATATATGTATATATATATATATGTATATATGTGTGTGTGTATGTATGTATTTATGTATGCATGTTTGTACACCTTACGGCACCCATAGCAGGTCAGGAAGGCAATAAAGAATCTCTCTCTCTCTCTCTCTCTCTCTCTCTCTCTCTCTCTCTCTCTCCTTGATAGTAACTTTCCCAAATCCACAACAGACCACAAAGCTCACAAGGTGTTGTTTTCGTCTGACTAATCCACAGAGGTCCTCTTGAGTCTGACTCCTTCCTTTCTCTCAAACTCCCTCCCTCTCCCTCCAGTTCTCAGCCCTTTCTCCCGTTTTTAACACTACTAATGGATGGGTATGTAAATGAGATATTTCATTCGTATTGAGAGGATTAATCCTTAAACTCATTCGTGTGAAGGCATTAAAGGTCGGGGCAAAGTAACATTAGGTGTTATCCATAAGAAGTATTTTGTGTCGAGTAATTTTTTTTCCATCTTTTATTATCCTTCGTTCAAGTAAAAAAAAAAAATCTTAAAGTACGCATCTTCGATTGGTGTTTAGACTGGGTTGATCATAGATTATTTTAGCGTATCAATAGTCGTGCACGTATATCTGTCATTTTACTGATCGGAAATTTGTATTTCTGTTTGCTAATTTTTGATACTTCAATCGAAGTCATTTGAATGGCATATACCGATGAAGTTTACCAGTGAGTGTTACATTCCGAAAAGTCAGAGTCCAAAATATGGTCATATTTTGAACTTCATTTATTACCTTCTACCTTTACACAATAGTAATGTTAACAACAGGATAAAGAATTTGTTGTCTATTTTTTAATGTCGACAACTATGTTTGCTTTTTTCACCTTTGATGTAACCTATATAACGACCATTATTGGCTTGACAGTTAATCGAATGACCAAACTGAGATTCAATTAATATAGAACAAATGTAGCGGATAAACCAAATTACTACGTTCGTTTCTGTTGTTTAGATGAAATAAATAAGGATTTTCTTACACACACACACACACACACACATACATATATATATATATATATATATATATATAAATTCTATTTGATGCTTTGATTTGTGTGACAGCTTCTTCTGCCTTGAAAACATTTTTAGAAGAGAAGAATCACAATTTGTTCTACGAAGATTTTAAATTGTGAAAGTGTTGTAAATATTAAAAGTTCTGCTAATCGACTTCTTTTAGTTCTCTTTTATATTTCGTGTAAGATGTGAAGCGAGTACTTACAAAATCATATTTTGGATCCGGAAGTTTTAACATTTTATGAACATCTAAAGATTATTTTTGTAAGCATACAAAACAAAACTTTTTGTTTACGAAAACTGCAGTCGCCATAAAATGTGGACCCCTAACGTCATTCACATTTCAATTATTTTCAATGTATATTAACATTGCTTTTTCCGTAAAAGTACAAAAGGCCTGTGAACCCCTCAGCAAGAAACGAAGGGTGCATTTTAAAGAGGAATTATTAGTAAACGTATGTCGAAGGGGCTGCAAGGTACCACTGATTGACAAGGTGACATGAAGAGGCCAGCAAAGTTGATCGTTATATTTTCAGGACGTCGGGGCTTCTAACTCTCCGGGTTTCTTTGCTCTTAATAAAAGATGACTCTGCGTTGTATGAGAACCCCCTCAGCTCTCGCGGGACATGTCGGAATGAACGTCATTCTTAAATGATGATGTTCTCCCCACTTGCACCTCTGCAAAATATGCATCTGCTGCTGCACAATTGATGGCGACCCTCTTCCTTTTAACCTTTGAGAATGGCTTCTCCTCAGAAGAAGGTTTAGATCGTCTTTGGCGACTGGCCTCTGGAGGGACCGTC
>NC_090739.1:32319724-32332224 GCF_036898095.1 Palaemon carinicauda | reverse complement strand
TGACTGTGTAAGCAAACACTTTTTACTATTATATTTGTTACCTCTTTTGATTATCTTATACTTACAATAGATGAGTTTGAGGCATTATATGAGCAACCCTATTTTGAGATTATTACTTATATTCATTTTCCAAAAATTCATACATAGGCTGCAATTTTCCTGGGAGACGTGTGTCTTTAATCTTAAACCTAGATATATGGCCTCTATCAATCAATTCTTCTAGAATGTACTAAGATTGTGTAAAACACGTCTTATAGAAGTTTCTTGAAGTGTAAATTGCAATGTTTTAGGTATCATCTATGGTAGTGAAGTAGATGTCTTGTACATATATTCTTTCTGTCTAGTTCCTCATGCATATATATTATAATTACATTTTTAATATTAAAGTTGAATGGATGTGTAAATGAGAGACGTATATTCCGACAACGGCAAGACGTTTTGCATACTGAGTCATATTTAAACGAACTTTCTCAGCATTTTTTCTTTTCCAATCAAGAAAATGGATTGGGTAAGCCACTACGTACTTCGCCGCTTATGATAAGCTACTGATTTATCATCTTCTTTCATCTTCAAAATCGGGTTTCATTCGCCTTTCTTGTCTCGTTTCTGTGTAAATTTTTTTTACCATAAAACTCTTTCCAATTTATGAATTTGTTTTTATAATTTTTGCATTTGTTTCCGTTTCATATAAATCTCATCTTTACCCAAAATATTTAACTCGTCACTGAAATGTCAGTTTTCTGGATTTAAATACTTTTTTTTTTTAATCAGATACATTTTTTTTTTTAAATCTCCCTCTCTGTTGAAGGATGAAACGATCATGTTTTCTCCAAAGGAATATATTCCTCGACCTCATTACGGAAGTACTTCTATATAGGTTAGTACTCCGTCAGAATGCATGCTGTCAAATCGTAATTGAACACCGAAAGGTTTTGACGATGTGAAATCAGTCTCTCTCTCTCTCTCTCTCTCTTTCTCTCTCTCTCTCTCTCTCTCGTCTCTCTCTCTCCTCTCTCTCTCTCTCTCTCTCTCGCAATTATTATTTTCCTACCATAAGGTTTTATTCCCTCCGGAGAAGCGTTCAAATCCTTTCCCCTACGAAGCATTATTTTGATAAAACTTTTTATGCTCTATCATTCGCCTCAGTTCAACATCTCTTCTCACTCTAGGCGCGAGAGGGCATTAGCATCGCCTGACGAGCCGAGTTGCAAAGTTAGCCAGTCCCGGTCCCCTCCGTTTTTCCGCTATTCTGCGTGTGGCAGTGATCTCTCTTCTCTATGGGGCGAAGGAAAATTGAGTTATCTCCGATCTTACGTACAGAAAGTTCCGGCTGTTTTACGGATGGAAAAGTTACGAATCCGGAAATGAGATGCTGCCTTATTTTAGAAAGGGTGCCGGTTATAATGATACGTCTTTGTAACTAACATCGTTCGGATCGGGTGTGTTCGTCAGGATTTTGTCCGTGTTCTGTCTTCTCTCTATATTCCATTCATTTAGCCTCCATCTGGGATTTTTTTTTTTTTTATTTAATATCCCGAACCCTTTGTTCAACCTGTAAGTAATTTATATATTTTAGTTTGTGTTATTAGAAATACAATAACTTAAAATTATTTTTTCTTTTTTTATTTATAAACTTGAAGCATGCTTTTAGGAATAAAATTTCCGACTTTTTGTCTAACCCAATTACTTCGAGGAAATCAATTGCTTACTTACCACAAAAATAACTAATGTCCAATATTTATAACTGGAAATTATCTAGATATATAGTGAGGTGTCGAAGTCTACCCGGAAATGTCGCTTATCTTCCTTTCCTTCCTCAAACCTCTTATCTCGAACCTACCCCCTCCTTAACCCCCACTGTACTAAAGTGGAGGGGGGAGTTGTAAAATCACACGAAAGCAAGCAATCAAAAGAGAAACGGCAGGGAACGAGTTTTACTGATGTCTGCTTTAAGCATCTCTAGAATTTAATATGGGATTCCATTTGCACATTGCCAATAAGATCAGCTCCCCGGCATAAGTAGCGATTGTTGATTCGTAATAACGCGGCAGAGGAAAAGTTTATTCTCCTCTTCAATGCCAGGGCGAGATTTAATAAGCACACACACATTTTCTTCGTGTTTTCGCCGATGGGGCGAAGACTTCGAGAGAGAGAGAGAGAGAGAGAGAGAGAGGAGAGAGAGAGAGAGAGAGAGTTTGGTTTCATAGTCTTTCATATACTAAATTGTAACGCATCTCAAAGAAACTTGAGAGAGAGAGAGAGAGAGAGAGAGAGATGAGAGAGAGAGAGAGAGAGAGAATGAATGTCGTTTATACCCTTTCATTATCTGATAGTAAACTTTAGCTAAGAGATTCAAGATAATCGTAATGATTCAAACTTCTTTCAGGTTCGCTTCTGTCTCTCTCTCTCTCTCTCTCTCTCTCTCTCTCTCTCTCTCTCTCTCTCTAGTTGTATGTTTTCGTGATGTCCTCTTGTTATCCATTTGCTCTATTATATGAAGTTACTTTGCTTTGCGAATTACGGCGCCTTTCATCTTTCTCGAATGACGAGGGGAGGTGGAACCCCCTCAAGACTTTCCTCCTTCCTGCAACGAGCGATATTTTCTCTTGCAAGTTTACAGTGTCAAACAGACGCTTATTCAGTATAAATATGAGTCCTTACTTTTCAAGAAAGGCTGGCTCTCTCTCTCTCTCTCTCTCTCTCTCTCTCTCTCTCTCTCTCTCTGGGTCAGGATTTCCCGGCCATGTTTGAGTGTTTGCTTCTTGCTGTTGAGTTTCATTTAACATCAAACTCGAATTTTCTTGAGGTTTTTTTTCGACATAAGATTTCTCAGGATCTAACTAATGATTTATAGAATCGGGTCAAAAGTATTTATGAGTGGGGTAATAATAATATTAATAATAATAATGATTATTATTATTATTATTATTATTATTATTATTATTATTATTATTATTATTGTTGTTGTTGTTGTTGTTGTTGTTGTTGTAATTGTCAATATTTTCAGTTTAATTTTATTATTATTATTATTGTTGTTGTTGTTGTTGTTGTTTTTGTTCTTGATGATTTTGCTAATTTTATAATCATTTTTATTATTGTTATTATGATGATGATGATGATCATATTTCCTTATGGAGGCAGACATAAGGATGTAAATTTGTAAGAAAAAATTCCTAAAATGTTAAATTAGTCTAACACGAAGGACAAATAACACACAGTACGCAATTAGCTTTCAAAAAGCAATTAAACAAAGACTTTGATAAGTAATCCTTAAAAAACAAATATGGAAAGAAATAGAATAGGTTCAGAGTTCACAATCAAAGTAATGATACTCGTAAACCGATACAAGGTTTAAGAATAATGGATACATGGTAACCACTTAGAATACTGTACTGTAGATTCTTATTGTACTTGAAATAACCCATGGCGCACAGGCTGCTTCATAAATATTTCAGTCAGTCAGGCGATTGATAATTTAACAGCCCCATTAGATAGATCCATGATAATTAGGACCCTATAATTACAAATTCTTATACTGATATTGCTTTTACTTATTATTGATTCCTATAAATTATTTTTTTTTCTTTTTTCTTTTGGAGAACTGTATATGAATGTTTTATCTTACATCGTTATTTCCAGTGTCATAACGAGCGTATTCAATCCACTACTGTTGAGACCACTCAGTCATTAATTCCAGATAATTTCGGTCTCAACTTCATATTTCTGAGAGAATTAATATTTTCCGATATATTGTAATTCAACTTCTGTTTGTGTTTATTTTGTGGTACATTGCTGGACGTGTCACTTTCTTTTTAATGGTCATCGAAAATTTTTTAGTTTTTATAATAACAGTTAGCGTAATATGTTTGATAGCCATTTTCCTTATTACAAGGAGAGAGAGAGAGAGAGAGAGAGAGAGAGAGAGAGAGAGATAGAGAGAGAGAGAGAATATTTAATCTATGGGCAGATGAGATTGTCTTTGCCCGAAGGCAAATCATCATCTCGGACAGATTACCCGAAGTCTTTTTGTCGGTACCTTTACACTCGCTGCATTCTGGAAATCGGCTCATCACAGAGATGATGTCGAATCGGCTGGAGGTTTTATCAGATCGACTGGGAGTGGTGTCGAGCCTATTATATAGCATGGATGTAAATGTTTGAATTGGTTTGCGAATTTATGGAAAAGATGTTGAAATAATGGACATGTGTAATCTACTAAAAAGGATTATGGGCTAAATAGTTCTGATTTGGAATTTGCAGTAAAAATATTTGTATTTGATTGGAATCAATGTTGATACAGCTAGAGCCGACTAGGAAACTGCTGACTGTTATATCGAATCGGCTGAGATGAACCAAATCAGCTGGAAGATTTTTGGATCAAGTGAAAGTTATTTTGAATAAGCCTCAAAGGGTGTCCTATCATATAAAAGTAATTCCAAATCAATAGGCATTTGTATAAAACGACACCATTCAGAGACTACAAAACACCGTCAAGGCTGTCTGATGACGTCAATTTGGAACCTGGCTATTTGAGAGAGAGAGAGAGCCTTACCTTACCTTATTTTTTGTTTGGGTTCCCCCAGGTCCGTCAGTGTGAGGCACCTCGTATATCCACCAGAGAGTTGCTAATACATCTTCCGGTGTATTTTGCATCTTCCAGTCTTGGATGGTCTGGGATGCATCTTAGGTATTTATCGAGCTGATTTTTAAACACATCTACGCTCACTCCTGATATGTTTCTTAGATGAGCTGGCAGCACATTAAATAGTCGCTGCATTATCGATGCTGGTGCGTAGTGGATTAATGTCCTGTGCGCCTTTCTCAGTTTACCTGGAATGCTTTTTGGCACTATTAATCTACCTCGGCTTGCTCTTTTTGATACTTTAAGCTCCATGATGTTTTCAGCAATTCCTTCTATTTGCTTCCATGCTTGTATTATCATGTAGCGTTCTCTTCTCCTTTCTAGACTGTATAGTTTTAAAAATTGCAGTCTTTCCCAGTAGTCAAGGTCCTTAACTTCTTCTATTCTAGCAGTATAGGACCTTTGTACACTCTCTATTTGCGCAATATCCTTTTGGTAGTGTGGGTACCATATCACATTGCAGTACTCGAGTGTACTACGCACATAAGTTTTGTAAAGCATAATCATGTGTTCAGCTTTTCTTGTTTTAAAGTGTCTGAATAACATTCCCATTTTTGCTTTACATTTAGCCAACAGTGTTGCTATTTGGTCGTTGCATAACATATTCCTATTTAAAATTACACCAAGGTCTTTAATTGCTTCCTTGTTTGTGATTGTCTCATTATTAGGTCCTTTGTATGCATACACCATTCCTTCTCTGTTTCCATAATTTATTGATTCGAATTTATCGGAGTTAAATACCATCCTATTTATCTCCGCCCATTCATATATTTTGTTTAGATCTCTTTGTAGTGAGTTCCTATCTTCATCACAAGTAATTTCTCTACTTATTCTTGTGTCATCGGCGAAACTTCTCACTACGGAGTTTTCAACATAACAGTCTATGTCTGAGATCATAATAACAAATAGCAGTGCACCTAATACCGTACCTTGGGGCACACCAGATATTACCTGGGCTTCATCTGATTTCTCGTCATTTGCAACCACTATCTGTTTTCTGTTTTGCAGGAATTCTTTTACCCATTTTCCTATCTTTCCCACAATATTATGCTTTCTCATTTTTTTCTCCAATATGTTATGGTCTACCTTGTCAAAGGCTTTTGCAAAATCTAGATAGATCACATCTGTGTCTTTTTCATTTATCATATTATTGTATATGTTTTCATAGTGTGCTATCAGTTGGGTCTGTGTACTTTTTCCAGGTACGAAACCGTGTTGACCCATATTAAACAAATTATTTTTGACCAAATGGTTCATTATTTTCTTTTTTATTACCCTCTCATACACTTTCATAATATGTGAGAGAGAGAGAGAGAGAGAGAGAGAGAGAGAGAGAGAGAGAGTATAGATTCTTCCTTGGAGCCCCTGCTTATCAATCCTAAGTAGAAAAATTGGCAAAGGTTCATATAAAAACAATATTTCTACGGCTTTAAAAACGGGAATGTGTGTTTATTAGATATACTGAACGTTTAAGAAAATGATTTCCTAGGGAAATCCATATATTTTGATTTATGGCGAATAGACTACCGAGTAATATTAATGAAAAACGATCAAAACACTAGAGCTTTAGTTTCGCCGTGACTTCCAGACGCATAGAAAACGTAACTTTCCATCCCATTTTCTATGAAGTCGTTCATAACAGCGTTCATCGTATTAATAATTCCTAACTTAATTGAGCTAATGATTTATTGCTTTTGTTCTACCGTATGATCGATTCGTTCGCGATTAAACATTATGTCATTGCTCCTATGTTCTGGCTAGCGGAACATGCTTTGCTACGCGTGTTAGCCCCCTGGTCGTGGTAGTATGTCGGTGTTAATTATCTATTACACAAACTTGGAATTTGATTACTTCTGTTATTATTACACAGCGATTCATGGATATGGTTTTAAAGGAATGTACTAGTAATTTTTATTGAAATATGTTGATTAAAATCGTTTTAGGAAAATTGTGTGTAAAATAAAAAAGAAAAATCTATTACCAGTCAAAATACCTACCTTTTGTTCGAATTTTCGAGAAAATCGCATGCTTATATATTTATTATAAGTCATGGACCATATAATATGTCTAATCAATTGAAGGTGATGACGTATGCACCGAATGTGATGTTCGCTTAGGACCTAATAAATTTTTCAAAGATAAGAATATTTATTAAATCAAATTATTTCGCATTGGATTGAAAAGATGCGGGATTGGATTGTAAATGATATCGATCAACTGAAAAGCAGCGCCGATCCAGTGAACGATACTCTGAATATTTTAATAGAAAAATAAGTGATATCACATCCGACGTAAATACTTTCGAGCTTGATTCCATGTTGAATAAGATGTTAGTGATGCAGCTTGAGTCACATGAGTTCTGGAATCGCGTAGAATTTACGGCTAATGATTAAAAACTTGAACCAGAAACTACTCGTTTTAGAGGATATCGTTTTGGATGAAATGGAATTCGATATATCAAAAAAGGAGTCGATCTATCTTGATTGAGATCTAATTAAGAAAAAAAAAATGTTGCCAAATTATCAATGAAAAATATAAAATCTTTTTCACGATATCGTTTTAAATGATAGACGTCCAAATCTGATATGATAAATTGTGAAAAGGTTTCATCTAAATTTTTGTCTGCAAATATAACGTTGATTTTTTTAGCTTCATTATATTTATACTCAAAGACTCATGGTATTTCAATAGTTTGTTATTGCAGTTTTGTGAATTGACCCTAAAAATATCATGTCATGGGCTAATTGAAATGATTTTTCTATGAAAGTTATGTTTCATATTCCTCTATAGGAAAGAATATTATTTTATTCAAACCAGCTGAAAAAAAAGAAGCAAGTAAACCACCAATGTTTAGTTTTGGAGAATTTTGTGTCTTCTTCTTCTACGTTTATGGAAGTTATATTTGCAGTTACGGCGATATTGAAAATATCTTTTTAATAAACAATAGCTAAACAAGCCTAATTATATCCAGAAATTAATGAAAAAAAAGTTAACAATGAAAAATCCCAAGCACTTTTTAAGGACGTTATTCGTCCTCCAGTATTTCTCGTAATATATTTTGGCTGCAGCATCTTTAGATTTACCTTGGGTGAGGGAGGGGTTGTTATAGAATTTCATCCACATTTCAACAAATGAATGGGAAATTTTGGTTCCTCTCTTTTTGGATTCGAATACGCGACCATTTCACCTTCAAAGGAATTATGTATATCACGTATGAGGGCTATTGTCAGAGGCCGTGTTTGCTCGTGAATGTTAGCGTTCTTGCAGTGTAAAACAAGAAAATGTGTTTCAGCATATCTCCTCCTCCTCCTCCCCCCCCCCCCCTCTTGGCTTCGATCGTTTGGCACTCTTGTCATAAATTGGAAGGAGGAATTCCGAAGAAGGAACCAGAAGCCACCTGGAAGTCGGTGAACTTTGAGCTGTGGACAAACTCATGCTGCTATTCTTGTTATACCTTTGCCTCTCCTCACTTTTCTTGTCATGTTCCGCATACTTCTCAGTATTATGCCTCTTATTTATATATGAAAGTTTCCATTACTATTTTTGTGAGTTTAGCACCATGTTATTTCATACATGCGGGAGTGTGTTTCATACTATATATATATATATATACTGTATATATATATATATGTGTATATATATATATATATACTGTATATATATATATATATATGTGTATATATATATATATATATACATATATATATATATATATACTGTATGTATATATATACATATATATATATATATACTGTATATATATATATATATACTGTATATATATATATATGTATATATATATACTATATATATATATATATATCCTAACGTGCTGAAAGGGTTTGCGTATCGCCGAGATCAGCAAATCTGTGCTAGTAAGGGCCACCCCTACCAGGTTGGTTTGCTGTGAGCGATCAAACGAAAATCTCCCACCATCAACAATAGACAGTGGCCAACGTGGTGATGAAAGCCAGCCAAACCCCAAGCGTGGTTAAGGACATGTCTGAGACCTTTATCTTGCAGTGTACTAGAAACGGCTGCAATAGTTGTTGCTGTTGTGTATGTTTGTGTGTGTGTGTATACATATATATGCACAGTATCTAAATCACTAACACTTTTCATTTTGATCAATGTTAATACCAATCACAATGGTATTTCATATCGAAGTCTACCTTTGGGATAATATATCTACTGGATATTCATTCATGATAAATGCCTCTGTCTGGGCAAGGATTTTAACCTATGCCCTAGGTCGAAATGATGCCTACAAGTTCGACCTAACCAATCGAGCTCTCAAAAGAAATCTCTCTTCATAGCTAGGTAAAGGGCATAGGTTCGAATCCTTTCCCAGCCAGGAATATTTATCATAAATAAATTTTCAGTGTTGTTATGTTCCCAAAGGTAGAATCCGATGTTAAATCCCATTGCAGTTGATACGAGTATATATATATATATATATATACATTATATGGGTGTATGTATGTTACTTTTATGTGCGTGTATATATATATGTGTGTGTGTGTGTGTGTGTGTGTATATATTATATATATATATATACACACAGATTTATATGGAAATATCTTTTGGGTAACAAATGAAGACTTTCAAAAGCACAGGAAGCATAGAGTTCTATATTTCTGGATATGGAAAGTATAATTCTAAGTAAATTAGAACCATGATACTTTTTCTTATATCTATTTTATACAAATAATTTTATTTTTATTTGATGTTACACTGTTGGTTTTGTGTGTATGAATATTTTCTTATACATATATTACTATTCCCATATATGTTAGGTCCTTTTTAACATGGTTGCTTGGATTTGCATAGTGAAACGGAAAAAAAATTCCAAGTTCGTGTTTTCACAAACTTTCACATTCATTGAACCCTTAGTTAAATATTCAGCAGTAACTGATAGCACTTGTGAAGCATTTGAGAATGAAGCTCTTTGATTAATATTAATTGTATTCATTTTAACGTTTTAGTTATTCTAAATAATGTTTTATATCCCACCGTTGTCCAGGTTGGGTAAACTATATTCATTCATTCATTCCCCAAGTGTTCCATTCTTTCATTTCCCCCTTCAGTAATACCTTTCTTCCTCTAATCTATCATCTTGTTCCCATCCCTTATCCTCCTCCGATCTTTTGTTATTTCACGAAGGGTTCGTTGATTAAAGTTTCCTTTGAGTTTGAAAGGAAATGATAAACGTGTTTGGCGATAAGTATATTTGCTGAATGTCCAGAACCCGATATGTTATTAATTGATATTCAGTCGCCAGTGTGTGTTTATAATTACTCGATGGAAGAAGACCCATTTCTGTGTTCTTATTTAACTATTCAGTAATAATGATGAGACTCAATGTAATTTAAAACTGGGAGTTTACTTTTAATGATTCTTTCATGCTTGAATTCCAGAATATTAGGAAGTGTTGTTTTGCAGCTCGATCATGTTTCTAATGTTATAAATCTAATATACTCTCGCATTAGCTTAACTATTGTCCACCAAAGAGAAACCCCCCTCCCCTAGTGGTTTCCATGGATTCATATTTATGGTACTGGTCATAATTGTTCCCATGGATATTTGTACTCTTTTTCTTTTGACTGGATAAGGTTTTTGAGGATCACAAGGGTCCATGTCTAGGGATCCGGCGTTTTGCTATCATAATACTTTTTTTTTATAATTTTAGATTTTAGTTGTCAATAAAAGAAACATAGAATTTTGTTATATGTTTCACCTGCTCACTAAACTTAATCTTACCTGGAATTTAAAGATGAATTTGGGGAGGGTTCGTAAACATTAGTTGATAAGTTTGCTGAGCCATTTTGTTCTTGCAGGTGGTTGATAATTCTTGCACATATCAGATAATTTAGCCTATGGTAAATATTTTACTGAATAGTTTAATTTCAAAGAATTTAAAGTGTTTTTCTTGGTGGTTATACAGAGAGTTCTTACTTAAAATCCTTTGATTTTCACTTCTTATTCATTGCCCATATTTGATATTTAGGTCCACCATTTTATGTGGCTGTTATTGATTCATTTACAGACTTAGAAAAGTGACGAACGTATTGAAATATTTTCCTTGCTCATATGGGATAAGTTTATTAGAATAGGAGAAAAAGAAACTTTAAATAAAAATATATTACAAAAGGCAAATGAGAAATGAATCAAAGCAAGAGAAGGTAAGCGGAAATCCATAAGGATTACAAGGAAACACCATAGAATATTTAGTGAAGGTTCAAGGGCCAGTGATTGATCCACGTCCTCTTTAGGGAATTCTTCCATTCGGTCTCTCCATCCCTCACCTGAGAACTTCTCTCAAGAAAGTACGAATTTCTCTGCCGATGCTGATGTAATATGTAGCATCATTTTCAGTATTCCCAGCATTTGCTTCTCTTGTCTGACATTTTTGTTCCCTTCGAATTATTTTACGACTCTTCCCCTCGACAGACAAGTAGAAGTTTGCTGAGTATGCATGGAAAGGTGTTAGCTGCTATGTATTTATGTTATTCGTTTTGCCATATTGAAGTATTATGAATAACAAGTATTCTAGGTAAATACTAATGAAAATGTATTAAAGATAACTTTGATATTTTCCAGATCTCTATTACTATTAATAGGTGTCAGATTAGATTTATATGTCAATATGTATGTTTTATTTCTTGTCTGAATGAGAAATTGTTTGACGAGGCATTTTGTAATCAAATAACGGATAGACTTTTTATTACACATATGTGACTAGTTGTTGTTGGTTGAAATGAATTTATATGCATGTATTTCATATTATAGAAGTAAATGGATTAGAAATTCAAAGGTTATCAATAATAAATAAAATTCACTGTAGAGTTTTATGCTAATAGTTGAGATCTATATATATAGGTGGTTTAAAAAATTCAGCTAGAGGTGAAGTTTTAAAACATATTAATTATTGTGTGATTAAATTCATGATGATAAAATTTATAGTTGTATTTCTCGAGAGGCAACATTATATGCTGCAATGTTACTAGAGTTCTTGTCAACATTTTTACTAGATTATGGCTCACATGGAAGATTTCTCATACGTTGTTCAATGGTGTTTTATGGAGTTAAGTTTGAAGGAGGAAAGATAAGAAAAATTTTTAAAAATGCGTATAAGTAGTAAGGAAATTGTCAGATTCATGGCCCTCGTCATTTAAACAAAGATAGGAGACCCTCCACGTGGATACGTCTTTTATACCCCACAGAAGTGAAACCATTTATAGTTTTTTTTTCTCCAATTTATAACCCCCTTTTAGTTCAAGAAATCGAGCTAAACATAACTACAGAGCATTCTTGGTAGTCGCCTCTTCCCTGGAATATCCTGACAGGCGTTGCTTTCGTGAATATCACCAGCGTACCATTTCACTGTCAAGTTTAGGGAATTTTGGGGGGTAGCATGGTCTTAGCTGTCGTTAAGAGGAAATTCTGTTCCCCTAGCTGAGAGAGAGAGAGAGAGAGAGAGAGAGAGAGAGGTTAGGAATCGTCCATGCCAGTTATAGAAGAATTTGATATTCTGTATGAATTATTATTATTATTATTATTATTATTATTATTATTATTATTATTATTATTATTATTATTATTATTATTATTGCTTGCTAGGCTACAACCCTAGTTGGAAAAGCAGGATACTATAAGCCCTGAGGCTCCAACAGGGAAAATAGCCCAGTGAGGAAAGGGAACAAGGAGAAATAAAATATTTTAAGAAGCATAACGTCATTGAAATATTTCCTATATAAACAATGAAAACTTTAATGAATTAAGAGTAAGAGAAATAAGATAGAATAGTGTGCCCGAGTATACCCTCAAGCAAGATAACTTTAATCTAAGACAGTGGAAG
>NC_090739.1:32309724-32317224 GCF_036898095.1 Palaemon carinicauda | reverse complement strand
TATATATTAATTTTCTGAGTTTTCTGTATTGTTTTGATTAAGATATGAAATTTTATAATTTAAGCTTTTTTTATGTTTTGTTTTTCATTTTTATGAAAAGAATGAAACAACAGCAATGACAGCAACTGTATAATAAAGATATAATATCTCATGCTATCAACTCTGAATTTTCCCCAAGAACTGTTTATAAATACTACAATCTACCCCATAAGTCGTGGAAACAAAATATACAATTAGGACAATCTTTGGTTTTAATCATCATTTGGAAATTAAATTGACAAAGTTTAAATCTTTTGGATTTTTTTTACCGCAGTTACATGGAACCATTGTAGATGGAAGTTTCGGAAACTATCCTTAAAGAGATGGACTGCTTTATTGGTCGATTTTTTATATCAATGCGTGACATGATTTTGGTAATATTTGTTTTTCTTTTACAAAAACAAAGAAAACAGTATTCTCCTTAAATTCTTTTGAAACGTTCTCTTTCAAAATTACCAAATATAAGATTTCATGTAAAATTCGTAAATTCAAATTCAAATATTCAAATAAGAGTTATCGTCGGGTAAAAATTGTTTAACCTTTTCGACCAATTCTTAGACGTCATGACGTTCCTGGGAGGAAGAAAAACAAGATTTCTGCCTTTATATATTCTTTACGCTAACTTAGCCTGGAGAAATTACGAGGGGGCTTTCAGCGAAATATTCAGATCTCTGGTGAAAGTGCAGATGTTCAAGCAAAATATAAAAGGCCATAATAATCTTCATAAAGAGGAACACATCTAAGGCTTGAAAAAAACATTCTTGCCGTATGTTTTGGTCATTTGGGCTTTTTTTTTTTTTAATGGGTCGTTTATTTTTGGTTGCCTAAGTTTCGTGTATAGTGATCCATGATCCATACATTAGTTTTCGGCTGTGATACTAGTACTCTCTCTAGAATGAAATATAACTTTCTCTCTCTCTCTCTCTCTCTCTCTCTCTCTCTCTCTCTCTCTCTCAGTACACAAAACTTACAAACCTGTTCTGATGTGTGATTGTTTTTATCTTGCTCCTGATAATTGCAGAGTTTCTATTATTTCTTTTTAGGTATTATGTTTACTTTGGAATTCTTGAATCAAATATAATTTTTTTTTTTTTTTTTGCGGCTTGTAGGGTGGAGTTTTCCAAGTAATCCAAGAAAATCTTGTGGGTAGGGATTTAGAGTTGGCATTATCTTGATTGAAATATACATACGCTGTGTCTTTCACTCTTTTGGCTTCGATGCTAACTTCCATTTGTCTTGATGCCTTTGACTTCCCATCGCCCAAACAATTTTCTTCCTCTCTTGTAAGGATCCTTTGTGAAGCATAAGGGCGAGAACTCGTAAACGCCCAGCGGGGGTTTTTATCCCAGCCATTGACTACATTGTGACCGGAAGCTACCAACTTCTCTGCAGGCCCCTAGTAATCAGGAGAACAGATAACACTAAACTTTTTTTTTTCTTTTAATAGTTGGCATTGTTGGCATAGGGTCCAACACTGGACGCATGCCAGGGAAACGATCTTTAAGTTATATGGAGTTCCTCTCATATAAATTTAATTAAGTCTGTTCATGAGCATAGTAAGTGTAAAGTTAATGTAAGTGGAGTCCTATCAAACGAATTTTCAGTGAACAGTGGAGTACTCCAAGGGAATGTAATGTCACCTATGTTGTTTATCCTCCTCATAGATTTTGTAATGGATAGAATAATTGGGGATGATGGAGAAGGATTGGACTGGATTGGTAACATGAAATTAGCTGACCGGTAGTATGATGATGACGCTATCCATATTAGCAGAACACCACAGAACTTGCAAAGCTTGATTACCAGAATGCATGCCATATCACATGTGGATGGGCTCAAGATGAACAGAAGAAAGACGGAGATGATGAGAACGGAAGATGAAATATCATTGGTAGGAAAAAGTATTAATGAGGTGGAACTGTTTAAGAACCTAAGAACTATGATCTGTAATTCAAGATTTTTAGAATTTGAGTTTAATGAAAGATTGAGAAAAGCAAATCCGATAATGGGTAGGTTGAGTAAAATTTGGAAATAAAATCGCCTGAAATTACACATAGAAATCAGGCTATATATCACTTTAGTGAGATCTGTGTTACTATATGGACATGAATCGTAGTATAGCAATGAGACAGAATTCATAGATTTGAGAACAAAGTCCTCAGAAGAATATAGGGAATTTAATGGCAGGACAGGATTAGAAATGAAACTATTGGAGAGATTACTTAAATGCCAAATGTTGATGAGATCATTGTGAAGGGTAGAGTGAGATGGTTTGGGCATGCTCTTCAGCCTACCGTAGAGAGATTAGTTCACCAAACTTTCAACTGGGCTCCAAAAGGCACCAAAAGTTAAAGACCCAGGTCTACATGGCTGAGTACTTTGCAGCGTAAAGTAGATGATGAATGGAGAAGTGTTAATTTTAAAGCTCAAGATAGAGACGACTGGTGAAATCTAACTGAGGCCCTTTGCGTCAATAGGTGATGATGATGATATGAATTTATTTATATACATATATATATATATATATATATATATATATATATATATATATATATATATATATATATATATATATATATATGTGTGTGTGTGTGTGTGTATGTATGTATATATGCATATTTATCTATCTATCTATCTATCTATATATATATATATATATATATATATATATATATATATATATATATATATATATATATATATATATATTGTGTGTGTGTACAATTATGGAACTGAAGTTATTATTTAAAATAAACTTGATTTCGTCCACCTGAAGTCTTTTTAACGTTAAAAAACTGATTTCTCTAAAATACGAAAACCACGAAAAAATAACCGAAAATAGAACAGTCGTTGAATCTCGTACTGAAAAACTAATTATTAATTCAACTGATCCCTTTCGAGGGACTTCGCTTTTACTATTATTTTTCTTCAAAATCAATTAATAGTATTTCAAGGAGCACATAGTTCATAATTGTAGAGTACGTTAATAAAGGCCAGATCAACAGCATATATATATATATTATATATATATATATATATATATATATATATATATATATATATATATATATATATATATATATATATATATATATATATATGTGTGTGTGTGTGTGTGTGTGTGGATCGTAGAAGTCATGGTGAGAGGTGCAGAGCCCTGGGATTAAGAGCAAGGTTTTTGGGAAGCCAGGGTAAATAGTGAAAAAACCAAATACTGCCCTGGTTTTTTGTGGAATTCGCCTAGTGAAAGCCATGGTTAAGAGTGCAGATGCCTTGGAGTAAGAGCAACCCGTGACATTTCAGTGGGAAATGGCTTGTGGGCTAGGGGGAAGCCAGAGTAAACAGTGAGAAAACCAAATGCCGCCCTGGCTTTTAGTGGAAATCGGCTTGTGGAAGCCATGGTGAAGGGTGCTGATGCACGGGAGTAAGAGCAATCCGGATCATTTCAGTGGCAAATAACTTGTGGAAGCCATTGTGTAGGGTGTAGAGGCTTGGGAGCAGGAGCAACTCATTCCAGTGAGGAAGCCATGGAGAAGGGGGTAGAGACCCTGGAGTAAGAATAACATGGACCATATATGTTTGTGTTTGTGCGTGTGTTTGATATAGCTTAGGAAAGGTAGCTATTCCATATGCAATATGTTGACGAGTGGTGTAATGACCGGCTTACATTGGTAGATATATAATCTTTATCAGCCTATTGTCCAAAAGTTTACTCAGCTATAAGTGGATACTAGCCTAGCTTCTGCTTAGGACCAAAATATGTCATAGAACCAGTAACTTAATCGTTAGGTTTACCGATATATGTATACGAGTATATATATATATATATATATATATATATATATATATATATATATATATATATATATATATATATACACACACATACAGACATACATTATGTTTGGCTCTTTCTCGATTTGTTTGGACAAATTTTCCCTTCTTTACCCAGAGTGAATCAAAAAGATGACTATGAACAATTTTCATCAATCATGTCCAGACAGAAAGGAGATTACCACCAAATTACAAGAGTAAAACTGTTTAACATCCCTCGAAGAGAAACAACCCATTTTCCCATTTCAATGAGAAAGAGAAGCACAATTTTGTACACAATTTACAAAATATGCACACTATGATATAAGGTTTTTAAAAAAAAAACATTGTCCTTATGTGCATGTAAAATAATCCTAATGAACGCTATTAATGTTATATTTAAAAAGATATAAAGTCGTAATATGTTTTACTGTATCAACGTTAAAAAAGTTACAATATGTCATTTTTGTAGAAAAAAAATCGGTAAATATAAATAATTTGAGTCATGATCTGAAATGTTTAGATTTTTTTTTCCAAAAAGGATTAAAATAGGTAGTGCAACACATTTTTGTAATCTTTACATAATTCCTCGTTTAAAGACGGACTCGCACATATTTAAACATAAACCAGTTCCTCGCAATTGGCTAATCGTAACAATCCCCTAAAGTGAAAATTACATTCACTCACGTAGAAAGTTATTTTTTCATACACGATAAAAAGAAATTTCTTGACGAGTTTGAAAACTATTATTATTATTATTATCATTATTATTATTATTATTATTATTAGTTGTAGTAGTAGTAGTAGTAGTAGTAATAGTCAAGATGCAACACTAAGTTTGAAAAGCATAATGCTACATCTCCAATGCCCATTAGGGAAAGGAGCCAAGTACTGAAAAAGTCCAACTAAACATCAGATTTTAAGATAGATAACAAAAATCGAAAGGTAAAAATAGGGTAATTAATAAAAGGAAACGGATGTCAACTTGCTCAACATTTTACCAACTTTGAGCTTCATGTTCGCCAAATAGATATTTGAATAGTTTTCGAGTTGCTAGTTCTAAATTTAGATTTTAAAACCGGAATTTTCCTCATTACTTTTTTTGTGAGAATTTATGAACCCTCTATATGAGAAGTGAAAGGAACAAGTAGCTGATAGTGATTTGAATAAGGAAAGTATCATGAATTCAAACAAAAGCAATGATTACATTTTTTTTTTATTTCTTTTTATTCAATTTAACATACGCGCACACACACGCACTAATGAGTTTATAATGTGGATTTTATTTGAATTGTCAATAAACTCAATTGCATTACCAACACAAACTGCTTAATAATGTTAGTCTAATATCAAGTGTCATCGGTCGGTATATCCTGCATGTGTTTGCCATTAGCCTATGGTCCCCCAAGGGAAAACAGGCCCCCCCCCCCATCGGAGAGAGAGAGAGAGGAGAGAGAGAGAGAGAGAGAGAGAGAGAGAGAGAGAGAGAGGTCGGATATCCCCGCAAATATTGCTAATGTACCTTCGTTGTACAAAGGATAATCTCCAGTCATTGCCAGCCCTAATGGATAGTAGATAATCGATTTTCAAGCTACTATGTGTTTTAAACCTTCATTATTTTTTTTCTGTAAATATTGAGTGATTGTATGTTATTACTTTATGAGCCCACATTATTTCTCTGATGGTAGTAACAGTACGGCAGATCATACGTGTTTGTGAAGCTTCTGATTTTGAACGTGATAATCGTGGTTATGTTATCATGAACCCCTCACGTTCAGCCAGTCAGAAATTGCGTTCAATAAAAGTACTGGGTACTAAGTTATAGCACACGTTCTTGCATGCCAGTATAAATTTTTTTTTTGCTTATAATTTAAGAAAATAACAGAGGTTTTTTCATAAAGAAAAAAAAAACATAACGATATTTTAAGATTATTATTTTGCCATCCTTTTACTTTCATTTTTTTCAATGTCTATAAGAATTTCTTCTTCATTTTTGTTTATATAAGATATTTATTGATATTTACTTTACGAACGAGGTTTATTAAATTTTCTCATTATATTCGTATACTCCACCTAAGAATTATTTTTCTCCCATGATTTAAATCTACAGAGGACCCCCTTCCCGATTTCTTTTGGCTTCCGGCCATCACCCATTCCTCTATCCTGACCCGGCCCCACGCTCAGTTTAAGGCATCTAATATACAATCCAAAGAACTACTCTGCGTTAAATTTGTCAAAGAATATTTCGGAATTGTCCGGGGGAGTGGAAGCCATTAACCGCGCGTTTAGAAATACCTCGTCGGACAGACGAAAATTTGGATTTTATGTGAAAGAAAAATGTCGTAGACGGGAAATATTTATTCCGCCAAAAATTTAAATAACAATATTTCTAATGAGGTTGTTAAAAGAATGTTACTTTTTTATATATTACTTTGGGTGACTGGTATTTTATAGGGAAATAAACTAAAATGTACATGCAAAAAGATATTCATTTGTTTTCATCTATTCCTTTGAGTGACTGGTGTTTTATTGGGGAATAACTTGAAATTTCCATGTAAAAAGATATTCTCAATGTCGTGGGTTGTGAGTCAGTCGGGCATGAATCTATAGCAATTCCATGACACAACAAAGGAGCAGCAAGATACGAATAAAGTAGAAAAATGTTTCTTATAAATGATCGTGAGCCTCATTTAATGCGTCTCCGAGTCAACTCTAATCACTCTATATATAAGATCTATATTCACATGACTCGCAAGATCAGAGAGGTAAACCAAGGAGGTAAGATTTTCTCCTTCAGTTAACCCCTTAGGGGGTTAATTCTACCAAAAATAAATTATCTGTGATTAGGATACTCGCCGCTCTTAAAAGAACATTTTATCTTCAATTTTCTCATTTAATGAGCAATTGCCCTAATACAGTTGAGGAGGTCTGTTCATTGCTATTATGAAGAAAAGGAAATGTTTAGAAAGCATGCCCATCTCTCTCTCTCTCTCTCTCTCTCTCTCTCTCTCTCTCTCTCTCTCAAATAATAATAATAATAGATAAATAAGAATGAATGAAATAAGAAAGCAAAACGAATTAAAAATATAGAGCCTGTTACAACTTAATCTCTCCACAGAGAACCATGAATTAATTAACTACGAAAATAATACAGGTTTTAGAGAGGTACATTAAACTAAATTCATCATAATTTACTATAACAAATTACACGCAATATATATATATATATATATATGTATGTATATATATATATGTATATATATATATATATATGTATATATATATATATATATATATGTATATATATATATATATACATATGTATATATATATATATATATATATAAGTGTGTGTGTGTTTGTTTGTTTGTGTGTGTGTATGTTTGTTTGTGTGTGTGTGTGTTTGTGTATAATTATAAAAGATGTACCAAAAACTGAATGCTTCATTAATCATCCCTTTCAAAACGAAAAACCTGTACTGAATATACCATGTTTGTGTATTGTTATTATTATTATTATTATTATTATTATTATTATTATTATTATATATATATATATATATATATATATATTATATATATATATGTTATAGAATGTATATTACGTTTATAATAACGGATATATTTTATGGCGTCCAGATTCAGATAG
>NC_090739.1:32307474-32309224 GCF_036898095.1 Palaemon carinicauda | reverse complement strand
GATAGATCCATGATAATTAGGACCCTATGATTACAAATTCTTATACTGATATTGCTTTTACATATAGATTTTTTTTTTTTTTTTAGAACTGTATATGAATGTTTTATCGTACATCGTTACTTTCCAGTGTCATAACGAGCGTATTCAATCCACTACTGTTGAGACCACTCAGTCATTAATTCCAGATAATTTCGGACTCAACTTCATATTTCTGAGATAATTTAATATTTTCCGATATATTGTAATTAAACTTCTGTTTGTGTTTATTTTGTTGGTTACATTACTGGACGTGTCACTTTCTTTTTAATAGTCATCGATAAATTTTTAGTTTTTTTAATAACAGTTAGCGTAATATTTTGATAAGCCATTTTGCTTATTACAAGGAGAGAGAGAGAGAGAGAGAGAGAGAGAGAGAGAGAGAGAGAGAGAGAGAGAGAGAGAGAGAGAGAGAGAGAATATTTAATCTATGGGGCAGATGAGATTGTCTTTGCCCGAAGGCAAATCATCATCTCGGACAGATTACCCGAAGTCTTTTTGTCGGTACCTTTACACTCACTGCATTCTGGAAATCGGCTCATCACAGAGATGATGTCGAATCAGCTGGAGGATATATCAGATCGACTGGGAGTGGTGTCGAGCCTATTATATAGCATAGATGTAAATGTTTCAATTGGTTTGCGAATTTATGGAAAAGATGTTGAAATAATGGACATGTGTAATCTACTAAAAAGGATTATGGGCTAAATAGTCTTGATTTGGAATTTGCAGTAAATATATTTATATTTGATTGGAGCCGATGTTGATTCAGTTCGAACGAACTAGGAAACTGCTGACTGTTATATCGAATCGGCTGGAGATGAACCAAATCAGCTGGAAGATTTTTGGATCAAGTGAAAGTTATTTTGAATAAGCCTCAAAGGGTGTCCTATCATATAAAAGTAATTCCAAATCAATAGGCATTTGTATAAAACGACACCATTCAGAGACTACAAAACACCGTCAAGGCTGTCTGATGACGTCAATTGGAACCTGGCTATTTGAGAGAGAGAGAGAGAGAGGAGAGAGAGAGAGAGAGAGAGAGAGAGAGAGAGAGAGAGAGAGAGAGTATAGATTCTTCCTTGGAGCCCCTGCATATCAATCCTAAGTAGAAAAATTGGCAAAGGTTCATATAAAAACAATATTTCTACGGCTTTAAAAAACGGGAATGTGTGTTTATTAGATATACTGAACGTTTAAGAAAATGATTTCCTAGGGAAATCCATATGTTTTGATTTATGGCGAATAGACTACCGAGTAATATTAATGAAAAACGATCAAAACACTAGAGCTTTAGTTTCGCCGTGACTTCCAGACGCATAGAAAACGTAACTTTCCATCCCATTTCTATGAAGTCGTTCATAACAGCGTTCATCGTATTAATAATTCCTAACTTAATTGAGCTAATGATTTATTGCTTTTGTTCTGCCGTATGATCGATTCGTTCGCGATTAAACATTATGTCATTGCTCCTATGTTCTGGCTAGCGGAACATGCTTTGCTACGCGTGTTAGCCCCCTGGTCGTGCTAGTATGTCGGTGTTAATTATCTATTATACAAACTTGGAATTTGATTACTTCTGTTATTATTACACAGCGATTCATGGATATGGTTTTAAAGGAATGTACTAGTAATTTTTATTGAAATATGTTGATTAAAATCGTTTTAGGAAAATTGTGTGTAAAATAAAAAAGAAAAATCTATTACCAGTCAA
>NC_090739.1:32292474-32297474 GCF_036898095.1 Palaemon carinicauda | reverse complement strand
AGGGATTTAGAGTTGGCATTATCTTGATTGAAATATACATACGCTGTGTCTTTCACTCTTTTGGCTTCGATGCTAACTTCCATTTGTCTTGATGCCTTTGACTTCCCATTGCCCAAACAATTTTCTTCCTCTCTTGTAAGGATCCTTTGTAAAGCATAAGGGCGAGAACTCGTAAACGCCCAGCGGGGGTTTTTATCCCAGCCATTGACTACATTGTGACCGGAAGCTACCAACTTCTCTGCAGGCCCCTAGTAATCAGGAGAACAGATAACACTACACTTTTTTTTTTCTTTTAATAGTTGGCATTGTTGGCATAGGCTCCAACACTGGGCGCATGCCAGGGAAACGATCTTTAAGTTATATGGAGTTCCTCTCATATATTTAAATTTAATTAAGTCTGTTCATGAGCATAGCAAGTGTAAAGTTAATGTAAGTGGAGTCCTATCAAACGAATTTTCAGTGAACAGTGGAGTACTCCAAGGGAATGTAATGTCACCTATGTTGTTTATCCTCCTCATAGATTTTGTAATGGATAGAATAATTGGGAATGTTGGAGAAGGATTGGACTGGATTGGTAACATGAAAGTAGCTGACCGGTAGTATGATGATGACGCTATCCATATTAGCAGGACACCACAGAACTTGCAAAGCTTGATTACCAGAATGCATGCCATATCATATGTGGATGGGCTCAAGATAAACAGAAGAAAGACGGAGATGATGAGAACGGAATATGAATGGAAGATGAAATATCATTGGTAGGAAAAAGTATTAATGAGGTTGAACTGTTTAAGAACCTAGGAACTATGATCTGTAATTCAAGATTTTTAGAATTTGAGTTTAATGAAAGGTTGAGAAAAGCAAATCCGATAATGGGTAGGTTGAGTAGAATTTGGAAATAAAATCGCCTGAAATTACACATAGAAATCAGGCTATATATCACTTTAGTGAGATCTGTGTTACTATATGGACATGAATCGTAGTATAGCAATGAGATAGAATTCATATATTTGAGAACAAAGTCCTCAGAAGAATATAGGGAATTTAATGGCAGGACAGGATTAGAAATGAAACTATAGGAGAGATTACTCAAATGCCAAATGTTGATGAGATCATTGTGAAGGGTAGAGTGAGATGGTTTGGGCATGCTCTTCGGCCTCCCGTAGAGAGATTAGTTCACCAAACTTTCAACTGGGCTCCAAAAGGCACTAGAAGTTAAAGACCCAGGTCTACATGGCTGAGTACTTTACAGCCTAAAGTAGATGATGAATGGAGAAGTGTTAATTTTAAAGCTCAAGATAGAGACGACTGGTGAAATCTAACTGAGGCCCTTTGCGTCAATAGGCGTGGGAGGAGATGATGATGATGATATAGATATATTTATATACATATATATATATGTGTGTATGTTGTATGTATATATGCATATATATCTATATATATATATATATATATATATATATATATATATATATATATATATATATATATATATATATATATTGTGTGTGTGCATTTATGGAACTGAAGTTATTATTTAAAATAAACTCGATTTCGTCTACCTGAAGTCTTTTTAACGTTAAAAAACTGATTTCTCTAAAATAAGAAAACCACGAAAAAATAACCGAAAATAGAACAGTCGTTCAATCTCGTACTGAAAAACTAATTATTAATTCAACTGATCCCTTTCGAGGGACTTCGCTTCGACTATTATGTTTCTTCAAAATCAATTAATAGTATTTTAAGGAGCACATTTTTCATAATTGTAGAGTACGTTGATAAAGGCCAGAACAACAGCATATATATATATATATATATATATATATATATATATATATATATATATATATATATATGTGTGTGTGTGTGTGTGTGTGTGTGTGTATATATATATATATATATATATATATATATATATATATATATATATATATATATATATACATATATATATATATATATATATATATGTATATGGATCGTAGAAGTCATGGTGAGAGGTGCAGAGCCCTGGTATTAAGAGCAAGGTTTTTGGGAAGCCAGGGTAAACCGTGAAAAAACCAAATGCTGCCCTGGTTTTTTTGTGGAAATCGCCTAGTGAAAGCCATGGTTAAGAGTGCAGATGCCTTGGAGTAAGAGCAACCCGTGACATTTCAGTGGGAAATGGCTTGTGGGCTTGGGGAAGCCAGAGTAAACAGTGAGAAAACCAAATGCCGCCCTGGCTTTTAGTGGAAATCGGCTCGTAGAAGCCATGGTGAAGGGTGCTGATGCACTGGAGTAAGAGCAATCCGGATCATTTCAGTGGCAAATAACTTGTGGAAGCCATTGTGTATGGTGTAGAGGCTTGGGAGTGTACCAACCGTGTGTCACACAATTTTACATAATTATTTTGTGTATATTATGCTTGTATCTGCGCTCTTCCCTCGCACTAAAAAGAACCTGAATGATCATGTCTCCGGTTTTGCTCTGTAATATTGTCTGTCTCTCGAACATGTTATGTCCTGTTGCCTTGAGGTTTTGTATATAAAGGAGAGTGTTCCTTAATAAACAACTCAGTTGATTGCATCCTGCCTTTGAGTTCACAACCCTCTCTCGGCCCGTCACAGGAGCAAGAGCAACTCATTCCAGTGAGGAAGCCATGGAGAAGGGGGGTAGAGACCCTGGAGTAAGAATAACATGGACCATATATGTTTGTGTTTGTGCCTGTGTTTGATATAGCTTAGGAAAGGTAGCTATTCCATATGCAATATGTTGGCGAGTGGTGTAATGACCGGCTCACGTTGGTAGATATATAATCTTTATCAGCTTATTGTCTAAAAGTTTACTCAGCTATAAGTGGATACTAGCCTAGCTTCTGGTTAGGACCAAAATATGTCATAGATCCAGTAACTTAATCGTTAGGTTTACCGAGAAAACGGTATATGTGTGTGTGTGTGTATATATATATATATATATATATATATATATATATATATATATATATATATATATATATATATATATATATATATATATATATATATATATATATATATATATATATATATATATATATATATATACATTATGTTTCGCTCTTTCTCGATTTATTTGGACAAATTTCCCCTTCTTTACCCAGAGTGAATCAAAAAGATGACTATGAACAATTTTCATCAATCATATCCAGACAGAAAGGAGATTACCACAAAATTACAAGAATAAAACTGTTTAACATCCCTCGAAGAGAAACAACCTATTTTTCCATTTCAATGAGAAAGAGAAACACAAATTTGTACACAATTTACAAAATATGCACACTATGATATAATGTTTTAAAAAACATTGCCCTTATGTGTATGTAAAATAATCCTAATGAACGCTATTAATGTTTAAAAAGATATAAAGTCGTAATATGTTTTACTGTATCAACGTTAAAAAAATTACAATTTGTTATTTTTGTAGAATAAAATCGGTAAATATAAATAATTTATGTCATGATCTGAAATGTTTAAATTTTTTTTTCCAAAAAGGATTAAAATAGGTAGTGTAACACATTTTTGTAATCTTTACATAATCCCTCGTTTAAAGACAGACTCACACATATTTAAACATAAACCAGTTCCTCGTAATTGGCTAATCGTAACAATCCCCTAAAGTGAAAATTACTTTCACACACGTAGAAAGTTATTTTTTCTTACACGATATAAAGAAATTTCTTGACGAGTCTGAAAACTGTATTATTATTATTATTATTATTATTATTATTATTATTATTATTATTATTAGTAGTAGTAGTAGTAGTAGTAGTAGTAGTAGTAGTAGTAGTAGTAGTCAAGATGCAACACTAAGTTTGAAAAGCATAATGCTACATCTCTACTGCCTCTTAGGGAAAGGAGCCAAGTACTGAAATAGGGCAACTAAACAGTAGATTTTAAGATAGATAACAAAAATCGAAAGATAACTTTTTCAACATATAAATATTTTTACCAACTTTGAACTTCATGTTCGCCAAATAGATGTTTGAATAGTTTTCGAAGGCGCTATTTCTAAATTTAGTTTTTAAAACCTGAATTTTCCTCATTATTTTTCTGTGAGAATTTAGAAACCCTCTATATGAGAAGTAAAAGGAACAAGTAGCAGATAGTGATTTGAACAAGGAAAGTATCATGAATTCAAGCAAAAGCAACGCTTACATTTTTTTTTTAATTTATTTTTTTTTATTCAATTTAACATACGCGCACACACAGACGCACTAATGAGTTTATAATGTGGATTTTACTGGAATTGTCAATAAACTCAATTGCATTACCAACACAAACTGCTTAATAATGTTAGTCTAATATCAAGTGTCATCGGTCGGTACATCCTGCATGTGTTTGCCATTAGCCTATGGTCCCCCAAGGGAAAACAGTCCCCCCCCCCCCCACCGGAGAGAGAGAGAGAGAGAGAGAGAGAGAGAGAGAGAGAGAGAGAGAGAGAGAGAGAGGTCGGATATCCCCGCAAATATTGCTAATGTACCTTCGTTGTACAAAGGATAATCTCCAGTCATTGCCAGCCCTAATGGATAGTAGATAATCGATTTTCAAGCTACTATGTGTTTTAAACCTTCATTATTTTTTTTTCTGTAAATATTGAGTGATTGTATGTTATTACTTTATGACCCCACATTATTTCTCTGATGGTAGTAACAGTACGGCAGATCATACGTGTTTGTGAAGCTTCTGATTTTGAACGTGATAATCGTGGTTATGTTATCATGAACCCCTCACGTTCAGCCAGTCAGAAATTGCGTTCAATAAAAGTACTGGGTACTAAGTTATAGCACACGCTCTTGCATGCCAATATAAATTTTTTTTTTTTTGCTTATAATTTAAGAAAATAACATGTTTTTTCATAAAGAAAAAAAAAACATAACGATATTTTAAGATTATTATTTTGCCATCCTTTTACTTTCATTTTTTTCAATGTCTATAAGAATTTCTTCTTCATTTTTGTTTATATAAGATTTTTTATTGATATTC
>NC_090739.1:32279974-32287474 GCF_036898095.1 Palaemon carinicauda | reverse complement strand
TCAAGGTCACGGTTAAGCAAAATATCCAATTTATGTAATCATCCATAAGTTTGGACATCGTTGTCCGAGAGTTCAAACTGGGTTCATATTTGAGTCTATGGAAAGCCCCGCCAATTAATACATGCTAAGGTCACGGTCGAGGCCAAGGTCAAGGTTAAGCAAAAGGTCAAATTCCGGTTAACAACCATACGGCCACAATTTTAATCGTTAAGTAAGGAAACTTGCAGTGATTTTAAACTTATGTAAAGAACAGGAAATGATTCATTGATTCTGGGAAAGGCTCGTTGGTTTCGATAAATAAGTTTCCGTGGCGAAAGTGTTTTTCTAGTTAATTATATAATATTCTACATAAAACAAAAACGCTATTATCAGTCTTTTGCTGAAACACAATGACTTTCAAGCGTCAGTGTGATAAAAAGCAGTCTACTATTCAAAAATAGTGGTTTTACAAAGTATGAAACTTCAATTGGTAAAGAAATCGTTTGTAAATTAGTTTTTTTGTAACTCCCATTGATCACCTATGTTATGTACATTTTGTGTAAGTTTTTTTTCTTTAGATAGTTTGGTCATGTTTCAGGCTTTTGGTGTAATATTTTTATTAATATCTTTCTAATTTTGTTCTAGTTTCAACGGAATTTCTGGCTATGTTAATCCCAATAATGCACAGTATAAAGGAGTGAAATTATATTAATCAAATATTAAACGCTTGTATCGAGCCATTACATAAGGCTGTAGTCTCTATCTGTATAAGGCTGAAACCTAATTCGGAAGTCCATGTAAGTAATTTAGTCCTATTTATGTAAAGGTCAGCCGGGTCGGGAGTAATAGGCAGAAGGCAAACGAGAATGAGGAAACAGCAAACTGATGCGAAGGAAGGTCTCGGGAGTCGTTCTCGTTCTTAGCTATCACCCAAATAGATACGCAACTTCTCCAGGAGGTGGCAGTGACGGTCATCCCGTGATGCCCCTGAAGAGTGAATAACCGCACCTTGGCTGTGGGTAAGCACCGCCCTGATGGTCATTTGGCCAGAGCTGGCCTTGTGAGTGGTACTTCAGGGTCTCTGCAATAGCCCTTTTGTACACGCATTATCGACTAATAATGACCAGGGCCGTCTTCGTCAGCCTCCTCCTCCTCCTCCTACTGCTCACCGTACTGCTCCTCGTACTCCTCCACTATTTAGTATCGCCTTTATAAATATTTCATTTAATGGCTTATAGAACATAGGAACTTTTAAGAGGGCATCACGATCCGCCCATTTCCCTTGGTTAGGAAGTTCTAACCTCCCTCTTCAAGGCAGTTTTATGTATTGGCTCTTTCTTTTATTTACCTGGTCAGGTGCTCGGATATTGGTTTCCTCGGATAATATTTATCCTTGCTGCTTCATATCTGCCATGTCTTATTCGGCTCTTTTCGGCCTTTGCCAAATTTCCTCCTAAATTCAGTTGTTAGGTTTTATGGAAAATTAGAATAACTTTAATTGTTAAAATTGACTTTGATAGGTTATTGTTATGTCTGCCAGGTGGTGTAGTTCTTTGTTTCCCCTAGTATGGCCAAAAGTTGGCCTGAAAGTAGCAATACTTGAAAACTCATGAGCATATATATGCAATGCATTTGGATGTTGGGAAGATGATGGAAAGATCTATAAATCTGATTTGTATATATCAGCTGGTGTTTTTTTAGATACGAATTCCTTATCTCTATATTCTTCAGTTTTTTAGCAGTGGATGATATATTTTTTATAGAAAGGAGTCTCTCTCTCTCTCTCCTCTTATGACCTGCCATATCACTATCGGTTCACTTCTTTCCTTTTCCTTTTATCATCAAAGTTCCTTCCTTTAGAGTTTTATCACATACCTCCTGCTGAGTTTCCATCAGTGATTCCCGGCCCCCACGCACACTAAAGGAGGGGGTTGGGGCTATGGGCTAAAGGGAGATGAAACCGCATAGAACTGCGGCGCCATATACGAACAAACTCATCCTCTTTTTCACCTCCCTATCAAGCCACCCCCTCCTACCCTTCTTGCCGTCCCAACCTTCCTAAGTATTCTGCAATATGTCTTAGAAGTCGTCTAATGTGTGTCTCCTCGCACTTCGTCTTATGGATATTCGGTGTTGCCATTTCCGATCCCTTCTGATTTGGTTTCCTTGGCTCAGAAGAAAAATAGCTTTTCTGTTGCTGAACTTACTCCATTTAAGGTTTAATGCGCCTTTGTTTACTGATATCTTTTCGTTTTTATTATTTTTTTTGAGAGAGATTTGAAGTAAGCAGTACATTTCCTTGAAAACTTTTATTCTGCGTTCCTTTACATTTTAGTTATGCATTGTTTGTTTACATTAATTTTTTTCACTATACGACATTTAAAACTTCAGTTGGTTTGAAGCCATCTTATATAATTACCGCCCGTCATTAGGATACTCATAAAATATGGGCGAAATTAATTGAATACGTTGTGGCAAGGTCCTTACGACATATCATTTGCTAATATTTGTTCATCATACTTCAGGATATAATTGAAAGCCACATGGGATGTATTTATTTTTTAAGGAATTTTCTTGTATCATGCTTTCAAGATATTTCATAATCCCAGAGACGCTTTTAGAGTCTCACTCTCTCTCTCTCTCTCTCTCTCTCTCTCTCTCTCTCTCTCTCTCTCTGTATGTAGTTGGCATAACGACTATATTTCAAACAAAGAGATATATGTAAAGTGATAGAAGTTATATATATCTGTTTTATGAGATTAAAACGTACTTATGTTTTCAAGGTATAGGATGTGAATATTTTATTCTGAATATTTGTCGAATAGTTTTGACATTGTTACCGAAGTGAGAATTAATATTCCAGCATGAAACAGAAACTCATCTTTTTATGTTACCGTGTTATTTGACTTTAATTTTCACCGAACATAAGTAATATAATAATATTTATTATATCTTCAAAATGGTTTGCTTTCACATTTTTTATATTTTCTTAGTGACACGTGTTGGCATATTTATATATATATATATATATATATATATGTATGTATGTATGTATGTATATATATATGTGTGTGTGTGTATTTATGATATCGTTTACCCTACTGTACAGTACATATAGTATCTTCCCTTCTTCGGTTTATCAGTTCTCCTTACCCACAAATACCAAGCAAACAATTCATATCAAAAGATACCAGCGGCCCGTTGAGATACTATCGCTTGAGAGTTATGGGGTCTTTTGACTGGTAAGGCAGTAATACATTGGATCCTTATCTCTGGTTACGGTTTATTTTCCATTTGCCTACACACACACACACACACACACACACACACACCGAATAGTCTGGCCTATTCTTTACTTATTCTCCTCTGTCCTCATACACCTAACAACACTGAGATTACTAAACAAATCTTCACCCAACGGGTTACTGCACTGTATTTGTTTAATTGCCACTAATTTTTTTGTTAAGGATAGAAGAGAGACTCTAGCTTTGGTCAGCAGCTCTTCTACGAGAAAGACACTCCGAAATAAAACCATTGTTCTTCAGGCTTGGGTAATGCCATAGCCTCTGTACCATGGTCTTCCACTGTCTTGGGTTTGAGTTCTCTTGCTTGATGGTACACTCGGACACGCTGTTCAGTCTTGTATCTCTTCCTCTTGGTTTGTTAAAGTTTTTATAGTTTGTATAGGAGATATTTATTTTAATACTGTCAATCTTTTAGAAATTTTATTTTTCCTTATTTCCTTTCCCCATTGGACTATTTTCCCAGTTGGATCCCCTGGGCTTATAGCATCCGGCTTTTCCAACTAGGGTTGTAGCTTAGTGAGTAATAATAATAATGATGATAATAATATATGCGTTAATACATGATTTAACAGTTAAACGATGCAGTGACTATTTTGAAGTTAACCCCCCCCCCCTCATATGAAAAACGGCTTGGTCTTAATAAAACTCACTGACGCGCAATAGACACAGATACAAACACATTATAATCAGGTAATATATCTTGTAAATAAATGCTTATGATATAATTATCCTTGGAGATTGGAACCACCGATCCCGAAGCAAGAGGTTATTATTATTATTATTATTATTATTATTATTATTATTATTATTATTATTATTATTATAGTTTATAAGTGTGTGCATATTTATATATGTCTGTGTTTATGTGCGTGGTATGCTGGTTTAAAACCACTTAATTCTTGTGTTCAGTAACTGGTAGTACATATTTTGAATTTATAACATTCGCAGAAAATATCTTGTATATAGAACATTTTAGCGAAGACTATAGAGGTATTGATAACCTACGTCATGTTGGGAACGGCTGGCATTTTATTTGAGATTGAAAAAAGCAAAATATAATTAAAGAATTAGTACACAATGATAAACTTTGGTCAAGTCTCAATAATAAATTTTCTAATATTTAGAAGGAAAGACTACATTTAAAGAATCACAAGTGTATACGATAGGCGTAAGGATTTTAGTCTTCAAAGTGAAACCTAATCTATATTTCGCAATGTCCACGAGAAACAGTTATAGATATAAAGTTTTATTCCATTGTTTATTCGTTTTAGCAACGGTTACATAAAATATAACTTCTTAAATGATAATGAGCATATTAAGTGTTCGATCCTTGTTTAAGTGCGAGATTTTCTATCAGTACCAGCAACCTGATAGACTGGGTTTCGGGAAGCCAGGTACACCTGCTGAGTCATCGGCAGCCATTGCCTGACCTTCCTTAGTCCTACCTTGGGTGCTAATCACATGAAGTATGGACGGTCCCTCTGACATTGTCCTATCCCTAGCCTCTACCGCTCATGGGGTGACCTTCAAAATATCTCTATATGATGAAAACAATACCGTAATAAAAAATCAGAGATTTATATTAACCAATATGCGTTGGTGATGACATGTAGTCTGTTATATCGAGTGATATATTTGTGGGCTTAAAGAAGAGCAAGATGAGCAGACGATTGTAAAAATTTTTACCCTTGAAAATGTTCAAGACGAAACCGGTCAGGGTTCCAGGTTTATATTTTTCGTTTTTTTTTTTTTTTTTTTTTTTTTTTTTTTTTTTTTTTTTTTTTTTTTTTTTTTTTTTTTTTTTGCATCGAAAACACGTGTTTCAAAGTGTTGAAGCACACACAAACACACACATATATTATATATATATATATATGTATATATATATATATGTATATATATTTATATATATATACTGTATATGTGTATATATATATATATATATATATATATATATATATATATATATATACGTATATTATATATATATATATATGTATATATATATATGTATATATATATATATATATATGTATATATATATATATGTATATATATATATATATATATATATATATATATATATATATATATATATAATGCTGTATGTACTGTAAATATTCGATTTTAATACCATATCGGAACAAGTATAATGACTGAATCAAATTCGAGATCATCCCTTTGATTACATTATGCAAAAATTTTGCCCAATTAGTGACGCATAAAATCTTCATGGGAATTACAGATACCATTTCATTCTATAACGTTTGCACTAACTGTTTAACACTATACTAGTTTAGGAGTATTCTGTGATCCGTATTTAAGCTTCGAATTTAATAATCTTTCCTTGTACTTGATTATCAATATCCATGGTCTTCTGAAGCAGTTACACAAGGGTTAGGTAGACATGGTTGTCAGAGTAGAATCTGAATCCTGGTAGGTGGCGATGGTTGGGCCTGAAGTCTCACGTTTCCGTGTGCGTGCGTGAATTTTGTTTCACTCACGCTATCTTTACGTGTGGGTACACACTTACGAACAGCTGCGTATATATATATATATATATATATATATATATATATATATATATATATATATATATATATATACACATATATATGTGTATGTGTGTGTGTGTGTGTCTGTATGTGTTATACTATCGTTATCCTCAATAACTAGCTTGAACATATCTCAAATAACCCAATAATCTCTCTCTCTCTCTCTCTCTCTCTCTCTCTCTCTCTCTCTCTCTCTCTCTCTCTCTCATGATGTGAAGTCTCGGCTAGTTTAAGAAGCCTTCAGGAGGACTGTACTCTTGCAGATATTTTAAATTGAACAAGTCGAAACTGGTTAGGGTTGTTTTTTTTAAGCATTGTTTAAATGTGTGTATGTGTGTGTGTGTGTATATACATATATATATATATATATATATATATATATATATATATATATATATATATATATATATATATATGTACATATATATATATATATATATATATATATATATACTGTATATATGTGCATATATACTGTATATACACATACATATAATTTTCTTGCTACATAAATTCATGTCTTAACAAATATGAAAAATCTTAAACATAGCTATTTGTCTAATATAAGATAAACTCGCACAAATGCAAACTGGATCCTCAAGGAACTTACTTCCAGCGTCTTGACGAAGAGTGCTTGTAAAATGTACCTGGCGCTCTTAGGAATTTTGCGCCTGAATGCCACTGATTCCGAGGAGCAGAGCAGAAGTGTTGTTAACCTGGACTCTTTCAGGATACAGTTTAATACTCCGAACGCAGGACTTTGCTTTTATATTTACATTTCTGATATTCTAATACGAGATACGCAGGTAATGGCACTCATTGGATTACTTATAGTAAAGTTTTTCGGTTTGGGAAACCTTGTACTTTGTGAGAAAAATATATATATATATATATATATATATATATATATATATATATATATATATATATATACATATATATAGATATATATATATATATATATATATATATATATATATATATATATATATATATATATTTGTATTTGTATATATGTATTACAAATACAGATATGTTCTTACATTGTTTTTATGTTTATTGTCTACACGAATATTCTTATATAATATCATGAAAAAATGTATGTGCCTCTAAAAGATTGTTTATTGACGAGAAAGCGGAGTTAGACAGGATTTCCTCTGGGCTTCCGTACTTTTACTGGCGCTCCAAAAAAGGTCAAGAGTTAAAAAAATATAAAAAGGTCAGAAGGAAAGTTCGCCTAAAATAAGCTAGCACTCCTTTTTACCTTCTTGTGTTTCGGAAATGAAAAGAAGTATTTTTTCCGCTTCCTTTGGTTTTAAGAGAAAGAGATGGCTCTTTCTCCTTCTCTCCTGAGGAGTCCTGGAGGGAGAGAGAGAGAGAGAGAGAGAGAGAGAGAGAGGAGAGAGAGAGAGAGAGAGGAGAGAGAGAATTTGTTTTGAATAGAAAAAGGTCATATATTTTGATAATAAGGGTCTCGGAGAAGGTGTTGGTTAATTATGGTCTTGGTTAGAAGGAGAATCTGTTATTATGTCTTAAGAATAATTCTGTTATGTTGATCTGAAATAAAAATAGAGATTTGGAAGTTTAAAAGTTAAAGACAGAAGCAGGCAGATGGTTAGAAGAGAGAAAGATATAATGAAAAGAGAGAGAGAGAGAGAGAG
>NC_090739.1:32269540-32279474 GCF_036898095.1 Palaemon carinicauda | reverse complement strand
TGTTTCATTTTATAGTAAATATATCGACTTCGGTTTGGTCAAGAAAACATCGAGATTAAAGCTAACAATTAAAGGATTTATAACTGACACGAATTATCATATCATATATATTTATTTTGACATGTTATAATTGAAGATAGTGTTTCGATTTAATTATAGGCTTGGAACATCATAGTTTTGATCCATGTATCAAGAATTCATATCTTCCATGTGAACTTCCTTGAGGAGAAAATTTAATTGAAATATGAAATATTTCTCTCTCTCTCTCTCTCTCTCTCTCTCTCTCTCTCTCTCTCTCTCTCTCTCTCTCTCTCTCTCTCTCTCTCTCTTTGAGATGATTACTTAAAAAGATTAAATATATCCTTAATGTACGAGTGTGTTCTTTCTTCGAACATGACATTTCAAATTCCATTAATGTTTTTATTTTTGTAATGCTCTGACAAAACACTATCGTCTAGTTTCTAGAACCTCAATATTTTAGCTCCTAAGCGCGAATATGATCCCCAATGAAAATGGAGCTTGCTTCTTTACTATTTGTATGATACAGCGGGCTTCGTGATGGAAAACTTTGTTCGGGCGTGGAATCAAGATTCTCGAAAGTTCCGTAACGATTTTTCTTAATGACGATAGACTAAGGATATCTTCAGTGTTTCGAACGGCACACTGTCT
The DNA here is from genome assembly GCF_036898095.1 of Palaemon carinicauda. NCBI lineage: Eukaryota > Metazoa > Arthropoda > Malacostraca > Decapoda > Palaemonidae > Palaemon > Palaemon carinicauda. The sequence continues at coordinate 32,278,805 of NC_090739.1, read as the reverse complement.
GGTGTAAAAGATATTTGCCTCTTATCTTGCCTTAATTGTGTAGGCCTACATCTGGCGTTCAAATAGAAATCTGGTTGGTCAGCTCAGGAAAAAATAAAGTAGGTTGGCCAGGGCCCCCGTCACCCGTTGAGATACTACCACTAGAGAGTTATTGGATCGTTTGACCGGCCAGTCATTACTACCTTCGATCCTTCTCTCTGGTTACGGCTCATTTTCCCTTTGCCTACACATACACCGAATAGTCTGGCCTATTCTTTACATATTCTCCTGTGTCCTCATACACCTGACAACACTGAGATTACCAAACAATTCTTCTTTGCTCAACGGGTTAACTATTGCACTGTAGTTGTTCAGTGGCTACTTTAATATTGATGTGGGTAGAAGAGACTCTTTAGTTATGGTAATCAGCTCTTCTAGGAGAAGGACACTCCAAAATCAAACCATTGCTTTCTAGTCTTGGACAGTGCCATAGCCTTTGTACCATGGTCTTTCACTGTCCTGTGGTAGAGTTCTCTTGCTTGAGGTTACACTCGGGCACACTATTCTGTGCTAGTTCTCTTCTTCTGGTTTTTTGAAGTTTTGATAGCTTATGTGTGAAAGATTAATTTTAATATTTTTACTTATCTTGGAATATTTTATTTTAATTGTTAGATTGCTTTCCTTGTAGTTTATTTATTTCCTTATTTCCTTTCCTCACTGGGCTAGTTTCCCTGTTGGAGCCCTTGGGAAGCTGGAGTTATAGAACTATTGTATAGAAACGGATGGCAGGTAATAATGTTATACCTCTTATTTTGTACTTTTGCCATTTGCTTATGTGTGGTTGCAGATATTTCATCATTCTGATTCTAACCGAATTTGGGTGGTCTGTACAGTGATGCCTATTTTGGTAATGATTTTCTTTCATGAAACCTTTTTATGGCAATTTATTTTGTAAACAGAAATGTTTGAGATTTGTTTATTTAGTTTTTCTGTCATGTATTCAGTTTTCATAATGTTATATATGAGCTCATTTGTTTATTGGATAGTTATTTTGTTCTACACACAGTTGATGTAATATATATGTAATACGAGATAAAGCATAGAATTTTCAATTGATTTTTGATACTGTGGATACCGTATCTGTATTCCAATTTTTAAGCGCAATAACTTGTGTACCGAGCAGTTACACAACGCCTTGTGAAATACACACCTTTATTTTGAATCAGACGTGGAAATAGCATATCTACACTTAGAAACCTGCTCTTCAAATTTCCATGGAAAATATATTTAACTAAGGTTTATGTAGGTGTTGTTCGCTGATTGAACAGAGCTATGCAAGCGTTGACTCTTATGTGACATAATCTACGCAATGCAGAGTATATCCATGAATCATGGAGTTCGATGATACGGCCCAATGATGTATTGTCCTACATTCTGCAGCATTGTACAAGCATTTCGTAACAGGCTGGAAACTAATAATTGCTAAATAAACTCTTAAGATTTATTCGTACAAAAATGAAGTGTCTTTCATCTTCCATGAAACCTACGAAGCACAGCGAAGTTTTAGAAACCTGTTGTAAGACCACAAAAACCTACTATAAATGGAGCCTTAATTACCGAAGCTCTTAACGTGTTCGAGTTACAACTTTCTATAAAATTTCAGGTGATGAAAGTTTGTGATGAAAATCTCTGGCCGGTTCTTTTTTTTTGGCCTGGGCATTTTTCGGACACAGGCATTTCCGTCAGATTCAGAGATTCGTAAATGAAGAACATATGCGTAACTTGTAGTTGTTTTAATGAAATTTTGATAAACAGCTCGTTAGTATCGGTGTTCCAGCTTGTCAAGAGAACTCCATGTTACATAATTGAATTTGCCTTTAGGACGAGACAGCGATTTTTTAGAAATCATTTACATTTATTTAGTAATTTCCCAACTTTATATCTATATACTTGAATGATCCACTTTTTCTTGCCTTTTTTTTTTCTTTTTTTTTTTTTAAATTAGTTATGATGACCAGTCATATAGTGTATTGTGTCGTAAGAATAGATGTGAATGTTTACAAAATTATAAGTGACATCTATCGTTTTATTATTATTATTATTATTATTATTATTATTATTATTATTATTATTATTATTGTTAGAAGCTAAGCTACAACTCTAGTTGGCAAAGCATGATGCTATAAGCCCAAGGTCTCCAAAGGGGAAAAATAGCCCAGTTCGGAAAGGAAACAAGGAAATGAATACATTACAAAAGAAGTAATACAATCAAAATAAAATATTTTAAGAACAATGAGAACATTAAATTGGTCTTTCATATATAAACTATGAAAATTTAAAATAAAAAAAAACAAGAGGAAGATAGAACAGCGTGCGTGAGTGTACCTTCAAGCAAGAGAACTCTAATCCAAGGCAGTGAAAGACCATGGTACAGAGGCTATGGCACTACCCAAGACTAGAGAACAATGGTAAGATTTTGGAGTGACCTTCTAGAAGAACTGCTTGCGATAGCTAAAGAGTCTCTTCTACCACTGACAATAGTTTCTTAATATACTGCATACCATGAAAGTCAAAACTCTGAAGGAATGGTAGAAAATTGTTTCTATTTTATCCCATTTAGTAGCTTTTGCCACCAGCTGTTTCAGCCATTAACTCATCAATGTCACAATGGCTAATACCCTAATTAAACTACAAAGAATATTATACTTTACAATAATTTTCACATTTTCCTTCAGTTTCGCCTTTGAGGATAAAAAAATAATGGGAAACACCAGTTCTTTCTCAATCACAGCGCGTAACTGTAGCATAAGATTGAAAAGGTTGAAGGTGGAAAGAGTTTTCGGCTCTTTTAATAGTTAAGAATAAATTGGCGTTATGATATTCCTTATAAGAGCCAATTAGTAGTTGGAGATATCTCAAAGCGATTTTGCATTGTCAAGTAGTTCTCAAATAAATCTTTGTTTAATTACTCCGTCTTTTTCGGTAGGAATTTAATGAGGTAAGAGTTGATTAATAGATTTTTAAAGTTATATTTTTCATTATTCTTCGAATGATCAAAATGTTTCCCGGAGATATCATTATAAAAAGAAAAAAATTATGATAATAAAGGACTTGGAGTATGTGATGCCCTTTTTACAATCTCCAATGTTGTACAGAAATCCCTTGATTGTGGTCAGGAAGCTCGTATGATTAGACTTGATTTTGGTGTTGCCTTTGACTGTGTTTATCATGAGTCCCTTGTTTTCAATACTCAAACAGTTGGCAGTGATTGGGTCTTAGCGTCGTTATTGAATTTTTAAGTAATAGATCGCTAAGAGTTGTTGTTGATGGGCACCATAGTGAGTATATGAACGTGATATCTAGTGTCCCTCAGGGAAGTGTTCTTGGCCTAGAAAACAAGCTCATTGCATATGCAGATGATGCTACTCTCTTTGCGTCAATTCTATCTCTTGAATGTAGAGCTTGGGTTCCTGAATCCCTTAATAGAGTGATCTAGCTAGAATTAGTGCATGGTGCAAATTATGGGGCATGAAGTTGAATCCTAACAAAACTCGAAGTTTGATTGTAAGTAGGTTGAGGACAGTGACTCCTCAACATCCCGGATCTTATTATTGATAACGTTTCTTTAACACTGTATGAAGCTTTTAGAATTTTAGGTATTATTCTCGACAGCAAATTTATTTTTGAAAAACAAAAAAAAAAAATGGCATATTGAGAAAGTCTTGTAAGATTTTTGATAACCAATCGATTCTGAAGAAGTGTTTTAATTCTTTCATTATACCTTCTTTCGAGTATTGTTCTCTTGTCTGGTCTTCAGCTGCTGATTCTCATTTTAATTTGTTGGACAGGAACTTACGGTCAATTAAATTTCTTATTCCTGATCTAGATATCAATCTCTGGCACCGTCGTTCAATTAGTTCCTTATGCATGTTGCATAAGATTTTCATAATTCTGTTCACCATTTCCTCTCAGATTATCCCGGACAGTACCAGAATTCGTAACACTATGTATTCAGTTAATTCTAATACTTTAGCCTTCATAATAAACCCCATTAATACACAGTATTCTAGAAGTTTTATTCCGGCTGTGACCAAGTTGTGGAATGATCTTCATAAAGGATAGTTGAATCAGTAGAGCTTCCAAAGTTCAAACTTAGTGCAAATGTTTTTATGTTGAACAAGCTGACGTAAGTCTCTTTTTATAGTTTAAATATGAGAGATCAGTTTTAATGTCACTTTTCTTAAAATATTTTACTTTAATTGTTCATTACTTTTCATATAGTTAATTTATTTCCTTTCCTCACTTTGCTATTTTTCCTTGTTGGAGACCTTGGGCTTATAGCTCCTGCTTTTCCAAGTAGGTTTGTAGCTTAGCTAGTAGTGATAAAAAAAGATAATAATAATAATAATGATAATAATGATGATAATAATGATAATAATAATGATAATAATAATAATAATTCACTGACATAATTCTTCCTTATACGGAAACATACTTTAGGTGAATAACGTTATATGAAATTTTTAAGGGAATAAATGCGAATTATGCAACACTTTGAAAGTGGGTAAATTATGTACTGTGATATGAATATGTGAACGGGGAATAAATATGAAAATTTATGTTTGTATGTCGGATAATAATTTCGTTTGTTAGAAGTAATTCTACTGCGCAACAAAGGTCTTCATTATTCTGTATTTCATATTCTGTTTATTCTTCTTCTAGGGCGACCCATTTTTAATTTTTTTCATTTTCTAGTTCAAGGAAAAGGGAAATATGGGCGGAAAGTTGCCTTTAGGATGTGTAAGCGGAAAAATGGGGGGTGGTCTACATATGTAAATATAAAATCAATATGTAATGACCACGATCATATCATTAAACCTTGCATTTTTAAGTGAAAAGGTAGAGATGGAAAAAAATGCATTTTAAATATTTAATATTTAAATTTAAATGGTTAGACATTTACTAAATATTTAATATTTAAATTTAAATGGTTAGACATTTATGAATACATAATTTAAAATTATATAAATTTCACTGTAGCAGCTGGTGGTGGAATGACGTAAACGAGTCTTCGAAATGCACTACTATAAGAGATTTTAAGGTTCACAACTGCGAGGGCTTAACCTTCTTCCTTTCACTCATCCGCTAAAAAATACAAAGTAAAGGAGAATCAACCACGGGAAAAATCAGAACAATAAATACAACACTAACAAAAAGTAACTAAAATAAATCAACAAAAATTCAACACTAATCAAAATATCAATTACTGTAATCGCCTGACTAAAATCTACAATTTTCATATAAATCAAAATCTTGAAATCAACGAATCACCGAAAACAGCAATTAACTAATCACGAAATCACTCGCGTAAATATATACTCAAATCACCACTAAATCACAACAGCTCTCAAATTATCAGTAAAACAACTAGCAAATTTAACGAGTTGTCAAATACTTAAATAAATTTATAGACTGCATAGAAATAACAGGTCCAATCTAGTAAGAATTTAATTAATTAAAATACTTGAAATTATTCTCAAAACACTGGCATATAGAATATGTAACGCAAGAACAAGCATTAAAGCCCCTTATGCTTACCCTGTTGCGATAACAGTTCTGGCGAGTGTGGAAAAAATCATTCAACAGACGATCATCGCTAAGCAGCGTCCGGATCCCATCCTCGATGAATTAGTGTGCAATTATTTCCATGGTAGAGGAAAAAGCCTTAATAGTTAATCCAGCGTGTGTATAAATCCTAAAATCCACTTGAATAATGAGAGAGAGGGGAAAGAGAGCTGCTCCTCCTCACTCCCGTGTAAGGTTGCTGAAGACTGATGTCTGTGTGAAAAAACTTCACAACGACGTTAACGGCAGGCAAATATAACTGGATATAACTACTGTATAGTAGTTACTATCTAAAAGCAAAGGGGCAATTAGCGACACTTCTGTATGCCAAATGTATCAATACTTAACTATTCAAATTAATAATTTGAAGTTTTTTCAATGTGTATGCTTTTCATTCTTAAATGATATTTTTTTTTTTTCTTCAAGTAATATTATCTTCAATAATTATGTACGACAAACATATTTATGTCATGATCTGAAGATTTTAAGTTTACATTATATGCAAGACTTATTTTGTTATTCATAGAGGCTTTGAAATAATTCCGGAACAATTCACACTGAATATGTTAGCCATTAGTATTCTTGAAATTATGCTAATTCCAATCATGGAAAAAGGGACCGAAATAAATATTTAATTATTTTGCTGAATGGCCACTCGCGGAAATACACGAGGGAAAAAGGTTGGAATACAAGTTGTATTTACTGGTAGGTGTTTTAACTTTTGCAACAGTTATGTTTTACTCATTTTGATGAATTAATTTGTGATGCATATATAATATTAATTGCTGTTAGGTTTTTCTTATTTGCCATAATTTATTCATGTGTTTCTGTTATTTTGTTTCACATTTCATGCTTTTTCCATCGTGACATGGAGGCATTTATGTATATTTCTTTGTATTCAAATATAAGGATTTTTGAGCTACCTGACTGGTTTGGTTATATGTTGGTCTAACAGATGGTTTTGGTTTTTCTTGAAGTCGCAATTTTAAGTCATATGCATAAAGCAAAATTAATCGTGCATAAGGGTGCTGTAATTACTGTGCGACTTTGATGTTAGAGTTGTGTATATATATACATATACTGCATATATATATATATATATATATATATATATATATATATAGATAGATAGATAGATAGATAGATAGATAGATAGATAGATAGATAGATAGATAGATAGATAGATATATATGTATGTATATATTTATGTATACATATATATATATATATGTATGTATGTATGTATGTATATATATATATATATATATATATATATATATATATATATATATATATATATATATATATATATATTATAGCCACGAAGTGCAAAGTAAAGAGACGAATAACGTTTGTACTTTCGTCTTCTTGACCTCATGGGACACAATAATAACAAGTCCGATACTTGGCGTAGGCACCTTCATCCAGCTTATCACTAAAACTTACACGAAAACGTTCCTTTTCTCCCTTCTCTTTCGTGATCTCACGAAAAAGAAATGATTGAACTTTTTAAGTACAGCGGTTCAGTATCTAGATGTCATTATCAATATATTAACTGGTGCTGCTATAATTGAATTGCCTAAATCAGGAAACAGGCAGCTTGCTTATTTCCTGAAATATGCTACATGATCTGTGAATTTGGCAACTGTAAAGAATTCATACACATTTTAGGCAAATTGCTGTCAATTTCGTGAAACATGCAATGGAATGCCTATTTCATGGATTAGGCGAACTGACTTCCTACTTCATGAATTAGGCAATTTCAAGGATTAGCCACGACACACCCACACACAGATACACACACACACACACACACATATATATATATATATATATATATATATATATATATATATATATATATATATATATATACACACACCCCCACACTCACACGGTCGAATGTTCAGCAATGACTCATCACATTCCAAGTCCTGAGATCGATGAGTTTTGGAACAGGAGAGGCATTCTTCCTAGGTCCGTATCCTGAAGAATTCATTTTCTTGTCTTAACCCTCACAGCGATCTAGTATCTGGTATTTATTCGAATGTGGATGGCCTCATCAATGTTGGGAAGTGCACAATGTTACCAACCTCATTTCAAAAGGGTGTCTGATGCGCGAAGGTTGTTTATTATTATTATTATTATTATTATTATTATTATTATTATTATTATTATTATTATTACCAGCGAAGCCACAACCCAAGTTGGAAAAGCAACATGCTAATGGAGAACCAAATGTTACGAAAAATAAAGCTTCGTTCAAATACTTCAAAAACACAGTGAGACTCCTCTTCCTCGTACCAGATCGGTTTTGCTTCAATATTATATTTGTGAACAAAAGTAGCCAAGAAAAATTGATTGCAAGAATAAATATTACAAAAGAAACAGAGGCAAACATGCGACGTGCTTGCGTCAGATAATGAATTAGTGAGTGTTGTGTTTTAGGGAGAGAATGTTGCAGTTCTTCATATATTTCGGTTTGGATTTTTTCTTTCTAACGCCATTACCAACATTTTATGATGGTTGCTTTATTCGCCTTTTCATTATTATTATTATTATTATTATTATTATTATTATTATTATTATTATTATTATTATCGTAGTTGTTGTTTTTTGTTGTTGTTATTGCTGTTTAAGTGAAATTACGATGATAATAATCTTCAGTGGCAGAGTGTTGATAGTAGTAGTTACTTTAAAAATATTAAACATTAGCTTAGTTTATTCAAAGTGGTTACATTGTTTAATTTATTAACGATTGTCAATTTTTTTTTCTTTCTACCGTGTAGGGGCCAAATAACATCAGTATGTGGGGATTATTCTCATGGATGTTGCTCAAACGTAGTAGCAATAGTCATCACCAGTATGAAATCATAAACTACAAAGTATGTACTCGTACGTAGAGGTAAATTGTTATCAATATTAAGATTGGATCCTGGTTGTATATATACTTAAGTAGATATAATTTATTTTTCAAGTAATGACTGTATGATGAAAACTATATGAATCATCCAGATTATTTTACGATACTGGCTCCTTACTGTAACAGAATTGACCGTAAAAAAAATCATATTTAGCTTTGAGTAAAACTGACAAGTTATATATAAACCAAATTAGTCAGGCATATAAGGCTATACGAAAGACATGAGTCTTCTTGTTAATACAGTAAAAACGAAGTAGTCCCAGATCGGACAATGGGGAACTGATGTGCTCGCTCCTAAAATTTAGGGTGTCTCTGTTCACCTAAGCAGGAAATTAGGTACCTAATTGTTAGCCGATCGTTGCGGGTCGCCACTAGGGTGGAGAGGGGAGAATAAATGAAGAGAAGCTAAGGCGGGGGATTTTGTATCTCCGTCATAAGACTTGTATAGTATCAAAAAAGGGATGGACTCAAAGTGGTAATTCTCATCCTACTGCGATGAAACAATTCAGAAGACCCTATCTCCTTCATCAGTTCGAAGGTTGAAATTTCTTCCCACCATTATTCAATAATCCAGATGACTTTGCGTAGGGATATTTGTACATAAACAAATTATTTATATATATATATATATATATATATATATATATATATATATATATATATATATATGTGTGTGTGTGTGTGTGTGTGTATGCAGTGTATGTGTATATATATATATATATATAATGTATTTATATA
>NC_090739.1:32252040-32267040 GCF_036898095.1 Palaemon carinicauda | reverse complement strand
ATTCAAACCTGGACCCAAGAAATTGGAGTTCCAATGCTTTCTGGTCTAGTGGTAAGTCATTGGAGCCTCAGTTTCCTTGGTCCAAGTTCGAATCCTTGGCCGACCAAAAGCTATTATCATAAAGTTAATCCCCCTTTGGGTCTCTGATACTGAGGCAGATTGAATTCAATTTTAAGTGATATATATGACTTATGTAAATTTATATTTGTATAATATCTGTAAAAGTGTATGTTATGCATACACACACACACACATATATATATATATATATATATATATATATATATATATATATATATATACATATATTTATAAATTTATATATATACATATATATATATATATATATATATATATATATATATAATTAAGTGTTCAAAAGTAAGACTATATCAATAGGAAATGAAGATAAATTGAAATTGAAGGCTTAAGTGTTATTATGATCCTCTCTTCATCACAGGTGAAACGGACTGTATACAACCCGTGAATGGGAGCGCTCTTAATTTCCCTGGCAAAGGATCTTCACATTTCCACAACATATATCCAATTGAAGTCGGGACCGACCAGTCATTAGTGGATAGTATCAAGTGCCGCTCCTCTTGGCTGCATCTCAAATCCTGGAGGCACTCATTAGTCTCCGCATTAGATCCGATGGCTTCTGTATATAGGCTTTTCAGCATCAATAATGTATAACCCACCAATTAAAAGAGGCTTGATTTGAACTTGTGTGAAGAGCTACATGCGTTACCTCCCTAACGTCACTTCTCCTCCTTCCACCTTTCCTCCTCCTCTTCCTGCTCTCCCTGGGAATTGGTAGTTTAGGCCCTAAGATTGATACCGCTATTAAAGGTACTCGTGGGAATAGTCCCTATTGCTATTCTCCGTCCGGCTAACTCTTCCCCCTCCCCACACCGGCCTATCCTCCTTCTACCACCATCGTGATTAATGTGTTGCTAATTAGTGTTCTGTGTCTTCTACTGATATAATTCTGGGTGTAAACCTACCTCGAGTAAATGGGTTAAGATGGTTAAAGGGGGTGGATTTAGAAGTGACAGATGAATGCAATGCATGACCTTTTGTTATATATTGTGTGATTTCTTGGTCTTCGTGGTATTATGCTTGCGTGTGCGCATAATACTTTGTGTTATTGAATGTAGGTTAGTGGGTAGGCAGACTGATAGGGATATGGGATCACTGGCACATATTAAATGACGTTCATTTTGATGTATACGAACTAGTTCTTTTTACATTAAACTGAACGTGATTAAATTTTCAAATTTGACCCAATTTACAATATGAGAAGTTTATCCAGTTTACATTATACACGCTTGATTCAATTTGTATAATACGAAGTTTATCTATTAATATTATGTGATTTTTAATTTTGCTAAGTGGAATTCTAGCAAATTATGAAATTGGATTTTCTTATTGCAGTCTTGGTTTCCTTTCTTATTTTGCAGATTTTTTCACTTCTACAGTTTTGTTTACCTTGGAAATCAGAGAAATTAATCAAGTTACTTCATTTCTTTCTTCATAAATATAAAGAAAAGCTATATTTCACAAATATAGATCTGTTTTTGTTTTCAGTTAGCAAAATAAGAAAATTAAAGTAAAAGAGGAAGATACGGATGACAACTGAAGATCCATTAAGACAAGTCCTAAATTTTAAGCGTAGACAACTCGACTTCTGTTATGATAAGGAAACTTGAATTTTTACTGTTTAAATGTTATTTAATGTTTCAATTATTATATTTAATAAATTTCTATTTATCTATCTACCGAGAGAGAGAGAGAGAGAGAGAGAGAGAGAGAGAGAGAGAGAGAGAGAGAGAGAGAGAGAGAGAGAGAGAGAGAGAGAGAGAGAGAACTTAAAAAAGAAATTTCAGCTACCTTGTTATTAAATGTTTTTTTTTTCTTCCTCAAGTTCCGATGGAAAACTAATTGGTAAACGTTTTTTCAAGGAGTGTGATTAATCTTGTTTTCTGTGACTCCCCAAAGGGTTTGTAATTTGTAATGGTTTCGAAATATTCTTGCAGTACTTAATTAGGTTTCATTACTGTTAGGACTGTCATATTTAGATTAACAGTAAAGCTCTTATATGGAACAGATTTAATAAGTATATTTCATTCGCCAGGAAGCTTTTCTATTTTTCTATTTGTCAGTTTGTTTATCATCACCATTATTCATAATATTATGTGTATTTAAAAAAAAAAAGAAAAAAAAATGTGTGCCACGTCAATAACAGAAAGAGTTTTGATATTTGAAGAGGTTAAACGATAATTTGGGGTATAACGAAGTTTTTGGTGTGCAAATAGCTCAATCTTTCAGTATATTTGCAGTCAGATGTTGTGTGTTTTTATTACAGTAAGGGTTCGATACCAATTTTTTTTTCTATGCCTAATTTATGCTTATAACAATGTTGATGACGGTAGTCTTTATTATTATAATTATGACACTGAGCTGTTAATTTAACCATTTTATCTCATTTTAACCCCTGATTTCCATAACTCATTTTCGTGTAAAATATTTCAGTGATGTCATCACCACCACAGCGGCCTCCATCATCACCACTATCATCATCCTCCTCCTCCTTCATCGCCGGGAGCGCTACACCTTCTCCTCCATCTTGAACCTCGACTGAAATTAGTCATTTTCCCCCCAGTCAGTTCGGCCATTACGAATCATTGCCCCGATTTCTTTTCCATTTTCAGCCGCCCTCACAAGCCATCGGCGTCGTTTACTTCCTCCCCTCCATACCCCTCCCCTCGTTTATTTCCCTTTCCCCTCTCCTCCCTATCCCCCTTCCCTTCTCGGCGTTTCCCCTCCCCACCCCATCCTCCTCTCTAGGAAAGGCTTCTGCTCTCTCAACAAAAGTTGCCACAACCCATTATGCCCAATTTAGATTCCTCCCTTTCTTCTTCTGTCTCTCGCTTATTCCTCCTACGAACCTTTGCAATCGCATGCTTGCGTACGCGCGCGCTCACCCACAGTGATCACTAGTAAATTCCTCTCATCCATAAGCATCGTTGCAGACGTTCTCTCTCTCTCTCTCTCTCTCTCTCTCTCTCTCTCTCTCTCTCTCTCTCTCTCTCTCTCTCTCTCTCTGTTTTGCTCTTAATAGTAGTTACTGTTGTTTCATGGCGAGATGACAATTCTAGCATTGGTCCATTCATTCTTGTTGTTTTTGTGTGATTTAATACATTATTCTCTAGACGCAAATCTAATTTCTGGCGCTGCTTTGAGGTAGAGAAAATCTTAGTTCATTTTTAATACCCTTTCGATCCAAGTTGTGTTAGCGAATCTGGTATCTGAATTGGCAACCTATACCTGTTAGTACGCACACGGAGTATTTATGCGCATATACTGTATATATAGTGTGTGTATATATATATATATATATATATATATATATGAATGTTTTTATATATAATGTATATAGTATATATATAATATATATATATATGATTAATATATATATATATGTATATATATATATATGTGTGTATATAATATATATATATATGATTAATATATATATATATATGTATATATATATATATATATATATATATATATATATTTATATCATGCCCTGAGCCGAAACAATGCTTGGAGGGACGACTTTATCAATCGAGCTATCAAGAGAGATATAAGTTCATTACAAGTCCACTGTACATATCACTAATCGCGAGTTTTAGTGATACTTATTCATCATAAATAACCACGTGTTGCAAACTCACTGATAAGCTATCATGGAGGAGATGGACTGATATGAAGTCTAAGAACAGATTCCTGAATTCGACAGGTATATGTACAGTGGACTTTAAATGAACTTATACCTCTCTTGATAGCTCGACTGGTAAAGTCGTCCCTGCAGGCATTGTTTCGGCTGAGGGCAAAGGTTCGAATCATTTTCATGCCAGAAGCATTTATCATAAATGAATTTCCAGTGGATATACATTCCCAAAGGTAGAATTCGGTATTAAATGACATTGTGGTTGAAATTTACATTAAATTAAAATCACGAGTGCTAGTAATAAATACATACATATATATATATATATATATATATATATATATATATATATATATATATATATATATATAAGCCACAAATTGGATAATCCAATTAACATCGAATTCACTATACTCTGAATAATTATTAGGTTTTGCTTTATAGTTTCGATTCTTTTTTATTTTACTTTGCTATATATCTCATTTGTTTTCTAAGTTATTATTTTTTAGTATATTCTTTATTTCTCGATTTATTTTTCCCTATTTAGCTGCTTTACTTACAGAGGCACTTAAGCTTGTAAACGTTTGCCTGTCCACCTCGGGTTTAAGGTTGGCTTGTAATAATAATAATAATAATAATAATAATATTGATAATAATACATTTACCTTAACCAGTATTCGAACCTATACCTTTTTGGGGATATGTGGGTGGTAATATTTATCCACTTGAAGCAGCGGAATCGTGTAATTTTATTTTGGGTTAAGTCAATCTAACAGCACACTTGATTTTGTATTAGTGGGTTATTGTTACTGAATATTTGAAGGTCTAAAAGTTTCATGTGTACTGTCAATTACAAAACTCCACGCACATACGGTACACACACATACACACACACACACACATATATATATATATATATATATATATATATATATATATATATATATATATATATATATATATATATATATATATATATATATATATATATATATATGCGTGTTTGTGTGGATGAACCTTTTGCACATTATATATTCAGTATAAAAAGAATGGATAGGGTGAAAAAATATACATAGAGAAGGGTGAAGGTTAGAGTAGATGAAATATTTGATTGATTTGAAGTGGTTCAGTTATGTGGAAAGAATCGAATAGAGGTGGTTATAGAGAAGACTGTATAATTACTAGGTGCTAAAAGTTAATAGGAGAGGAAAGCCATGAAAAGGCGGGTGAGATGTTGCTAAAGATGCATTGAAAAGGAATAGCCTTATCCAGAAAGTGTAGGGAAGCAGCCCAGATATTTGTGGATGCCACAATGTAATGCAAAGAATGCTCCTATATAACCGCTGCTGTTTTCACTTTTCTTGTGCCACATGTCCTCTCCTTATCTCCCCCTTCTTCAGTAAAAAACTGACTAAAGCGGAATTGGGCTACTCTACCTTCGACCACGCATTGCTGGCAATGCATTTGGCTGTCCGTCACATTCACCTCTTTTTAGAAAGTATGCCCGTCGTTATTTTCACAGACCATATAGCCTACCTCTGGTACATGCTTTCACTCAACAGTCCCATGCCTGGTCCACCTGTTAACGCCAACATCTCTCTGCCATGGCTGAATACAATTGTACCCTTCAACGCGTTCCTGGGAAAATGAATCCTTTTGCTGATCCCCTGTCAAGAAACACATTGGATGCCATTCTCCTTGGTTTGGATTACAACGCCTTGGCAGAAGCCAAACAACAAGATCCAGATTACCAAGCATTTAGGATATCCTGCACATCATTCCGCTGAGAAGACGTTACCCTCGAGGACTCCAAAGACACCCTCCATGGTAGACCATGGTAGACCATGACCATGGATACCTTCCCCAATGTACCGTCAGGTGTTTGATTTCATTCATGGCCTTTCACATCCCTCGCTCCGATCTATTGCACAGCTACAGAAGACGAAGTTCATTTGGTAAGGCATTATTAAGGATGCTAAGGATTATGTTCGTGCTAGTACTAAATGCCAAGCTTCAAACGTACATCATGGGCACCTTTCCTCAACCTCAGCGTCGTTTTGTCCACATTCACATCAACGTAGTAAGTCCCCTATCCACATCACAAGGTTATCGCTACCTGTTTACCATTATTGCCCGCTCCACTTGTTGGCCTGAAGCCATTCCCATGCAAACTGCAACATCCACTCATGTACATCCATCTGCCTTACTCTCAGGTAGATAGCGAGATTTGGTATCCCTGAGCATATTACTTCCGGCAGGGGTATCACTTTTATCTCTCAATTGTGGACATCATTAGCAAATCTGGGCATCACCCTACATCAGATAATCCCTTACAACCCTGCTTTCAACAGAATGTTTGAACTTTTTCATAGCATCCTCAAAGCAGCTTTGATTTCCCACGACAGTGACTCCAACTGGTTTATTGAGCTTACCCGTGTCCTCCTGGGACTAAGGACCACTCCTAAATACACCCTGGATGTCTCGCCAGTTGGAATAGTGTATGGAGACCCGTTGATCGTCTTTGCCGAATTTTTTCCTTTTGCAACCTCCTCACATGTTTCATAAACGCTCGTACACTGTAACAGTATTGCTTTTCGTTTCATTGATCGCTCTTTATCGCTCTGATAATAGTCCAACCTGTGTAAGCTTGCTACCTCATGTTTTGGTTTATTTGAATTTTGTGACGTTCTTGCTTGCAAGTTCTTGTATATAAGCTCGCTGTTTTTTTAAGGAATTCAAGTTGCATTCATCTCCTCTCTCTGTTATAACCTAACAGCCCGCTCACACACTGTGATTAGTCTTCGTGTGGTGTGTGTGAAGGGTGCGAGGATGCGTAGAGATTTGCTAAATATAAAAAAAAATCGGCACGCACTAGTATTGGCACCATTTTACCTTCATACACTTTACACAAAGATTTTAACCATTGACACGACGAATTACGTGGCTCTATTGAAACGGAAATCGTGCCAGTGTGCATGTGTCAAGATGGTTTATATGTTTATCATTTGTTACTTAACCAGGACTCTGGAACTTATTATTTCGGTGTTAGTAATTACAAGGTCTAGATGGTTTCAACTCTCAAGACCGTGGGTAATTATATGATGCAGGGAGGTAATCTTTGTAACGACGATTTTTTTAAAGAAGCATTTCACCATGTAGAAATATTTATTATTCATACTTGAAAATTCATTAGAAAGTTATTCTTTATTAGAGAAGTAACGTTTTCCGGACAACTCAACTTGAACTTTTAAACGAGGGCAAAAAGATTTTCCACAAATCCATAA
Source organism: Palaemon carinicauda (assembly GCF_036898095.1). Classification (NCBI taxonomy): domain Eukaryota; kingdom Metazoa; phylum Arthropoda; class Malacostraca; order Decapoda; family Palaemonidae; genus Palaemon; species Palaemon carinicauda. The sequence goes on along the minus strand of NC_090739.1, from coordinate 32,260,020 downwards.
CAGAAAAAATGGAACCCCGGAAATGTAACTTTTTTATCAGGAAATTCTAGTGACTGGAAACTTTTATCACTGAAAAAGGTGAAAAGTGATATTTCTATATGAATGATAAGTCATCGTATAAAACCTAAATTCGGAAAGTGTTTGTATGTAATGTTTTCACAAAGTTTATACAATTTATGCATTCCATTGGGAATTTGAAAGTGATTCGAGTCATTCAAGTGGTGGTGTCAAAAAGAAAAAAAAAATCTGTTTATATTATTAATCAGTACTGGCATATGTAGGCTGGGATTATTTACTAGAATAAGTCACTGTGTTTTATTTGCAAATATCCTTATGAAACATAGGCGAAGTGATGTTCTTTATTATTACTAAACAAATTAATTTTACTGAATATGTATGAGTATGTCCCACAATTGTTATCAGCTTTCTATTTATTTCAGTCTGTATAGTGTTCGCAAGGAAGTCATTTATCGAATAGTGTTCCTAAGAAAGTAATATGTTATAAAAATGCATTTGAGTTAATAAAGAAAAACCTTGGCCTTGAACAATAAGAACAAGAAATATTAATTTCATGTGGCTATCATCATCATCTTAACTATCTTTTAAGTAATGTACAAGAAAACCAATGTCTATTCCTTGTTATTAATTCTCGTTACCATGCTGTTGTTGATGCTCGCTTGGAAGATGAGTCCCCGTTATGTAGGAATCGTGTATTTTTCTTCCCGACTGTCGTTCTTTTTCATTAATCTTTTAGTGACAGCCGGTGATCATTGATTAATTCCATGGCTCTGTCGATGTCATCCAACCCATCGCGATCTTTTTGGTGTCCGTAACTGATTGCAGAGTTACCGGGATGTGTGTGTGTGTATGGGAGGTCGCTGTATGTCGTCCATTTTGACCTGTCAATACAGTTTCGGTGTAACATATTTTCTCCCTCGTCTGTGAGTGCGTCTATATGTCTGTATGTATGAATGAGCTATGTAAGAAAAAATGCTCTCTCTCTCTCTCTCTCTCTCTCTCTCTCTCTCTCTCTCTCTCTCTCTCTCTCTCTCTCTGATCGTTATAAAGAGGAAAAAATAATCATCATTATTATTATTATTAGCTAAGCTACAACCCTAGTTGGAAAGGCAGGATGCTATAAGCTCAAAGGCTTCAACAGAAAAGATAGCCCAGTGAGGAAAGGAAATAATATTAGAGTATAGAATTAAATGTAGAGAAAGCTAATCATATTTTCATATCGTAAAATGGTGTTTGTGTGTGTTGGAGAGAGAGAGAGAGAGAGAGAGAGAGAGAGAGAGAGAGAGAGAGAGAGAGAGAGAGAGAGAGAGACTGGCCAGATATTGCTTAACCAACTAAAATTCAAAGATCAGGGCAATTATTTTCTATTAGATATGATAACAGCATGCCAGAATTCTGTTGTATGATAATTATTTTATGCAAAACATTGCATTCTTTTATTGATTGGCCTTTATTTTCTCCGTTACTTTTACAGAGTTGGCAACTTTAGTATTACAGAATATTGTTTGTACATCAGAGCAGTAAATTGGAGGTTATATTACATTGCATTATTTAGAAGCTTTCAGCTTTCATCATTCCAGAACTTTCTTGAACGCCAACCCCAATGTAAAGTTAGTGAATTAAGATATAATAGCTAGAAATAAAAATGAGTTAGTAGTAATATCACTAATTTATGATTCCGTTCCGGGTTCTCTTCCCCGGGAATAATGTGATAATGTTTGCATGCGAAGCGAACAGTTGAGCATTTCAGAATAACTGACAATTTCACGAAAAGAACATCTCAACCGGTTACAATCAGTGTTGCCAACTGTAGCTACTTTTCCCAATGCCTGTAAGGACAGTCAGCCCAAAGCTGAATATTTTAGTTGGCAACACTGGTTGCGTCTTGCATTTCTAGCTTCATTGCTAATTTCCATAGTCAGCGTCACTTAATGACGAAGTCAGTAATTGGGAAAGTTGCAAATTATTATGCAAACGTAATTAGTGCTGAAAACTGACTATCATTACCGTTTATTGGCTGTGTTTAGATATTAATTCTGACGAGGTAATTACGGGGTAGCCTAGAGTTCGAGGGGTGTTTTCGGTGCTTTCGGTGGATTAACATGAGTGGCTTTCTGGTTTTACCTCGCAATGAAGGATTTAGGAAAACCTTTTAATCATTTTGTTGTTAGATGTTTTCATTTGCAATGTACTCTAGTATTAGGAGTTTTGTTTTCCAGATACAAGTGTTCACACATGCATTTATGTGTGTATATATAATGTATATATATATATATATATATATATATATATATATATATATATATATATATATATATATATATATGTGTGTGTGTGTATACATGTGTGTGCTTGTGTGTGTGTTTTATGCATGTGTTAAGAGAAAGTGAGTGAGAGAGGAGAACCACAGGAAAAAGAATAAGGCTGACGATGAAAGACAGATAAGAAAAAAAGAAGAGGAAAATATGATCTGTGAGACCTATGACAGGCTCTTGAAAACGTTCTCCACCATTGATGCCTTCCTAAACATGATCATTCTTTCTACGTCTCTGTATGTTTGCAAGTAAATAGTGTGGCCCTCCAAGGGACTCGTCCCTTCTTGTAAATATTAGATCAACCGTCAATTTTCAAACGTCGATGTCTTTTAGCTATTTACGTAGTTTCATATTGGAACAACATTTGATAATCATCTCGTTTTAGAGGAAAGGTTATGTCTTAATTTTTTTTATATGTGTTTGTTTGTGATGATGAACTTTTTTTAGCTCATCTGAAACAGAATAGGGTTAGATTTTCTGATCAAAGTTCGTCTATCTGTATGAATGTATGTTTGTATTATTTCGGGCATAAATTATTCATAATTTCGGCTTCTTGAAGCAAACTTTGCAGAAAGTATCTATCGGCAAGGGGGATACATAATTTTGCACCGATAAGACTGTGGTCCCCTTCCAAGAGGACATGATTAAGAGAAGATAAGATAGCTTGAAGTTATGTAAAGAAACCAAGAACTACTGAACTGTAAATAACAAAACTTACATGGAAGCCTCTTTAGTGTAGTGTAGATTTAAGATACCCCTGGGATAGAATGGGTCCACTATAGGGGATCAATTCTGTAGATTGGAATCTGTTGTAATAAACATTTTCTCAAATTAGCGTTGCTATCGTTTGTCAAACAGGCACACAATCATCATCACGTAGTGTTTATTTAGGTATATAAGAAATCCAACGACAAGGAAAATTATTCTCATATACTTCCCAAAGTGCAGAAAGTTGTATGCTAGTCAATCAATGTTTGGTTTCACGGTAATCTAATCAAGTATTCTGTTTAGTTGATTATAATAAGAGTGTATAGATAATTTTAACGACTTTATTCCATGTTTAATTTTTTATTAGTTTAGATAATGTCACCTAATATAATTTTTTTGTATTTTTGTGGAATAATCAGTAAATAACGTATCTGTAAAATGCATTTTTTTTACTTTACTTACATTTTTGTGATTTATGTGTGCATACTTAATATATTCACATACATTTATCAAGACAAAATAATACTTTTATTTTCTTCTTTAGCATAGAACAATGGCTTGTTATACCAACGGGAATGAGTTTCCACTTACTCAGAATTACCAGAATGGATGTTTCAAAATGACACAGTATGTTCATACAACTATTCATCATACATACCCACATGTTTATATTACCAGTTTGATGTATGCTATGTGGATATAGAATTCCATGTTAGCAGTTGCTTTTGGACGATCTATATATATATATATATATATATATATATATATATATATATATATATACAGTATATTTATTTACACACACACACACACATATATATATATATATATATATATATATATATATATATATATATACTGTATATATATATATACATATATATAAATATATATAAATATATATACATATGTAAAATATATATATATATATATATATATATATATATAAAGCATGCAATCATTTATTACCAAAATATATATCAAACTGGCAGTAGAAATACCTATGTACAGTAAATATGAATTGATGAATGGTTGTTCATTCTGTCAATTTGAAATATCCATTCTGGCAATTCTGTGTTAGTGGAAATAAATTCAAGTAGGCTGAAGAAGCCATCTCTATGTATGATAAAGTATAAAAAAAGTTATTTACAAAAACATTTTTTTTTTTCATATAGCAAAGTGAAGGAGGGACGTCACTTGGACTCGTATCGGTCACATTAGCTCCTTTGTCTAAATGGAAATCTTATTTTATTCCTATGAGGGCTGTTTGGTGTCCTTAGAATTATTCATTGCTGCCCATTTCTTCTTCTTCTTCTTCTTCTTCTTCTTCTTCTTCTTCTTCTTCTTCTTCTTCTTCTTCTTCTTGTTTTGTCAAGGCTTATTTTAAAGGGTCGTGATTAATGCTTGTTGAAAAATATTAACAACTCAAAATACATTGGTATAAAAATTGCATATTATAATTGGTGAGTTTATACAAAGAAAATTGGAAAGTAATTGATGAATTTGAAGTATTCTGCATTCCGACTTCACTTGAAACGAAGTTTGGCCATCTTCAAATCAACGATAGCCGTATAAAAAGCAAAATTGTAGTATATATTTATTTCCAAACAGGAAAATCACCTTTGCCTGCAAATGCGAAATTTATGGAAAGTATATGTTTATGAGTAAATTTTTTACGAGAAGTTTATGGAAGGGAAGCTATAATTGTTCATATATTGTTTTTTTTTAATTGCATAGAGCTAACCGAGCAGTTCCATTGAAACAAACAAATCTCTTGTTTTCTTCATGAACAAACATTGTAGTCAAACATAAAACACCACAGTTTTAGTGCTCCACATATCATTAATTACTTATTTTTGATATTTTATATAAAGGTAGCATTTACTGTTTACTCATCATTAGGTTAAGGATACATTTTAAGACTGGAAATAGAACGATGGTATGATACCAGTTAGAGAGATACTATTATTCCTTCACCACATACTGTACACACACACTCGCATATATATATATATATATATATATATATGTGTGTGTGTGTGTGTGTGTGTGTGTGTTATATATATATATATATATATATATATATATATATATATATATATTATATATATATATATATATATATGTGTGTGTGTGTGTGTGTGTTATATATATATATATATATATATATATATATATATATATATATACATACATACATATATACATACAGGTGTGCGTGCGTGTGTATGTGCACGCACAGGTACGGGCAGCAGTAATAGGATCTGTGTATTAATAATCGTTTACTACGTTAAGTAACATTGGAATTTGTCCATACTTTGATGGGTGACCAGGTAATAAGGCTATGCGACGTCATTACATAGACCCCATTATTGTATTTGGGATAGTTTGTGGTGTTAGCAACCTAATCCCATTAATGCACACTGAAAACTGGAAAAAAACTCAAAGTTTAGGAGGGAAAAATTAAAGCACAAACACACACACACACACACACATATATATATATATATATATATATATATATATATATATATATATATATATATATATATGCATGCGTTTATGAATATACCTATCCCAAATAAAAGGGGAAATGATCCCAGCAAGGTTTAGGAATCATTGAAATTTCCTAGAATTTCTTGAACACCTATGTACCCAGTATATTTTCACATGAGGCCTTCAAATTCCATATTCTATTCTTAATATAGAAATGGAGAACATGATATTTCTTGAAGTATTATGAATTATGCGAGGAAGGTTAGACTGGAATATTCTATGAAATGTAGACTAAACTGTAAAATGGGTGAATAAAAGATTGAAGAAACTCCAACGGGACTGCTTTCTGGCGATCAGGAAAGGGCGCTGTAATAATGTTGAACCGAACTCTCTAAATAGTCAAACTATAATGTAGTGCCTCGGGTTGGTGTTTTGTATTATGATGCGAAAACTTCAAATTGTTTTGAACAATTCTTGTATTTATCTAATTACTCACTCTATGCTTATGAGACAGCGACGAAAAAATCGACATCCGTATATCTGCTTCTATAATAAAAGACTAGTAAGATGAAAGAGCAGTTGTAAGAATATCAAACTGCTCTTCTTGGGTAATTATTGTCATGATTCGTAGATAATAGTAAAAGTTAATTACATTTGGAGAAACCAAGGAAGGGAAAGAGTTCACCATATTTAAAAAAAAAAAAACAATCAAATCGGTTGATTCTTGGAACTGCAATCTCCAAACTAAACCCGAGATTAAAAAAGAAAATCCCTGCAGTTTTATTTTGCCCTTTGGAAAGAATATAAGTAAAAACTACATCTCGCTATCAATTTGTATTCAGCAGAAAGTGGCGGTATTGATTTCCATTTGTTCCTTCTTTAACATCATGCTGTTTGACAGATCTTATCTGAGTTTTCTTCTAATTATGCAGGACTGAATTCTTTTCATTTTGGTGTTCGTGTACGTGAATATCATTAGGTTTTGGTCTTTATTTTTCGCCACTTCTGCCTTTTTGCTTTTATTTTGTGTATGAGTTTGGTGAAATGTTATGCTTTTCAATATCATATACTTAATTTTCTGGCACCATCCACTTCATGGAGAAAAAGATGTATGATGAATATATATATATATATATATATATATATATATATATATATATGTATGTGTGCGTATGTGTATGTATGTATGTATTTTTGTGCGTGCGTGTGTGCACATCATATGAGGAAGTTATGGATTTGATTAAGAATATCATTATTACCCTTAGTTCGAATGAGGTTCCCCCAATATAAAATTTTTGTCCAGAAAAATAATTTCATAGCTGAAATGAAACGTGATCGATAAGAAATTCATCTTTTTTTTGTGATAAAATTGATTACATCAATAGCAGGAAGAGAAGTTTAAAAGGAAAAAATGGGAAATTTCTACTGTCACATTCTCTCTATTTACTCTTCACATTAATCTAGAATCTAGATTTTGTGGGAAATATTCTTTGCAATGAGAATATGTTTACAAATATCCTTACATAAGTAGTTAACTTTACATTCATTTATATAGTAATGTTTATATCCAGGGTAATTTTAAAAGCAAATACGTCAATGATAAAAGAAGGAATATTAGAATTACAACCCTAATAGATATTCTATCTCAGATGTCTAAGTTTTCCTTCATTTGAAGCTTTTACGAAATTGGTGCTAAGAAGCATGTCTTTAAATACATATTTGACGCATATTAAAGTGCAACGCTCATCTCTTTCAACGCTGGCCGTGTAAAGCATGCAATCCCCTTAGGGATATTGCTTTGACTGGAAATTCTGTATTTTTCCGGAACTTATTTTCAAGTTTTCATACGCTCGCTACTGCCCTTAAGCAATGAGACACGGACGGGGAACGCGAGAGTAAAATTTCTTGTTATATTCCGCTCTTGCTCATTTCGAGGAATCTAGACAAATCTGTATCCTCTTCCTCTTATATTTTCTTCTTTATCCGACGAAAGACTTCATTTACTTAACAGTAGTAGCTGTGTATTGAATTCTGAATGATTGAAGAAGAAAAGAAGATAAAAAGTCTTAGGATTATTTATTTGTTACATAAGTGACATAAAGATTACTTAGTTCAGTATGGAAATCCTATTATGAGTGTTTTGAAATAAATGCTAATTTTAGTATAATAAGCTAATTATTTATTTTTATATACTTTTTTCTATATCTTATGTGAAGTTGGTAGAATGGTGAAATACCATGTATTATTTCTCTATTTTGCAGTCAGTTTCTTTAAACTTATTGATTTGGATCTCTCTCTCTCTCTCTCTCTCTCTCTCTCTCTCTCTCTCTCTCTCTCTCTCTCTCTCTCTCTCTCAAGACATAGATGAGTCCATGAACTAACCCTCTTGCTTCGGAATTCTCATATTCCAGTATTTCTCTTAGTCGTGCCAAGGCTGAGTCTT
>NC_090739.1:32219540-32242040 GCF_036898095.1 Palaemon carinicauda | reverse complement strand
TAGATATTCTGTGTATTTTGTTATTTTTGTGAAGGCTGATTGTACAGATTCTTAGTGACTTAGTTGATGCTTCTGTGAAAATGGTACGACTCAATTGTTTTCTTACTTGATATTAGTTTGAAATTCAGTCGAATAACAGGGTGAAATACAAATTTTGCACCTTTTCTTGTCCTTGTTAAAGAATTGACATTTTAATGTTAAAGAATATGTATAATGCAATACTATGTCATCTTACTTTGTGAAAACAATCAATCATTAATTTGCTTTGTATGTTTACATGAGATTTGAATGGGAAGAACCGATTCTGTCTGCGGTTGTTTTACACAAGAGGGTAAACAGCATGAAGAAGTCTTTCCCCTTATTTGTAATGAAGAACCCTGTTGGCATACAGACCTTCCATCTTTGATTATATCACAGGAGAAAAACGTTGCCAAGAATTCCTTCTGCTGGGCTGCTTCATATGTTAACAGGAACCAAAAGCTAACTAAATTGTGATTTGGTGGAATATTCAGTTCTGATGAGAATTACATACAAGATGCAAATTGCGTCAAGTTATGGTAATACAAGAAATTACCTCTAAATGTTTAAACTTCAATGCAAGAAATTACCAAAAGAACCTTAATTTTGATTGGAAGAACTAATCCTTAGACATCCACGACATTGCATCTAAGAGTATAGTACCATCTGAAGACGATGTTGCTACTACAGTCGCCCCACTTAAATCCCCCCCCCCCCCCTTTTCGGAGGGAGATGAGAAACATCTATCCCTGTCAGGCGCATAATTAACAAACAAAATACAAGGTCCTCTTCCTCCTCCTCCTCCTATTAGGGATAGTGTGTCTGTGGAAGACCTTACAATATTTACTCTGCCATTCTTGCTCCGTTTGATTCTCCAACAGCTCATTAACCTTGGCTGTTTACATCTCTCGTTCATTCACACTTTTACTTCTGTTAGTTCCTCGGTATTTCATGGGTGGGTGCAATATGTATCATCGTCAATAAGAGTATATTTTCTAAGGAACTAGTGAAGTTAATTTAACAGACTTTTGTAGCGTGACTTTGCTTTCGTTAATATTCGCTTTATATAAGTATTTTGTTAACGAGTAATTTTTAAAGTATATTATTCTTTTTCAATTGTCTGTTGTGAATGATTACCATGATTTAAGGTCATGACGCTTTTCATAAGTTAACCTCAATGGGTAGAGATACATTTGTTTGTTCAAGACCATGATTATTATGAAGCATTTTGCTGTACGAACAGTAGCTGTAGGAGTAATTGTGAGATATTTTTTGGAAGGTCATTAGATGAAACATTGCAAGAAATAGTTTGTTGGGATTTGATAATGGAAAAAGAGAGATTCTCGCTGTGGTATAGATAATAAACAGTAAGAACATTGAAAGAAACAGTGATGATTACCGAGAACTTTGTCAGCTCTCTATTGTCTTTCTTAATCTAAAAACTAGTTTGCAGTAAGTTCGGCGAAACTTTTGAAAAGCTTAGAAAGTTGTGACGACCTACTAGTAGGGTTTTTTTAGAAGTTTCACTTTCTTATTCATTGGTATATCTATAATAGAAACCTCTCTCTCTCTCTCTCTCTCTCTCTCTCTCTCTCTCTCTCTCTCTCTCTCTCTCTCTCTCTCTCTCTCTCTCTCTCTCTCTGTAAAAGGTAATTGTGTATTCAGCATTTTGTCAATGTTTGTCGTCTCAGGATTAACTCAGGGACACCTTTTGAAGACGCATATTGACGGAGTTGATTGCAGGTATATTCACCTCATTCGAATATTACATAGGTGAAACGCCCTTTTTTAAAAGAGATTGCTCCTCTTCCGCCTCATCTTCAAGCAACAGACCTTAACAGAATTTGGTGGGTGCAAGATAGGACTCGGGAGGTGAGCGGTTGCCATCTGAGGAGGATGGCAGTGACATGGGCGACATTTGTAAATATGAATATTATGCTTGACGAGATGCTATATATACATATGCATATATACTAGTGTAAGCGACCCGTCAAAAAGGACGGCTAAATATTCAGATAGAGATGCACGCCCCCAACACATATATTCAGTCCTTCCCACCCCCACCCCTTTTTCAACTACCACACGGCAGTTTGGGAAATTTGTGAGAGATTGCTCTTTCCGTGTGGTACTCGCTCAGCGGGACAAGAACGAAATATGTAATTAGATGTATTGCAAGACACTTGTTCTTTACTATATACGGGATTTTATATATTTATGTGTGTGTGTGTGCATGTGTGTGTAAACGTTTGCATGAATATGGAAAGTTACGCTGTCAAATGCAATTAAATCGGATGCAAGTAACCCAGATAATTATTCGTGAATTAGTATATGGTGATCAATGAAAAATTAAATCAGTTAAACTTATATTAGTCGACGAAATATGATATATATATATATATATATATATATATTATATATATATATATATATATATATATGTATGTATGTATGTAAAAATTTTAAAGTTCTGAAGTAAAAATTTTATAAATTTTTTTCCAGGACTGCATAAAGTTTATAATTGTAGACGATTATTGACGAGTTATATTCACACAAAAGGTTGACAGTTCACAATCATATAATGGAAAATGTATAATTTCTTTTAATTATGTAAAACGAAAATCTGTTCAGAAGTCATTTTTCACGCTTTTGCGATTGGAAAAATGAAATTGGTAAAGAAGTCACATATGTCTTCTTACTTTTGTTGACGCCAGAGGTACTTGGAAATCATTTACAGAAAAAGGGGAGGAATGTATAAGCATACTCCTCAAAGTTATTTCCCTGCAATATATATTTATATACATACATTTATTATTATTATTATTATTATTATTATTATTATTATTATTATTATTATTATTATTATTGTTGTTGTTGTTGTTGTTGTTACCTAAGCTACAACCCTAGATGGAAAAGTAGGATACTGTAAGCCCTTGGACTCCAACAGGGAAAAATAGCCCAGTGAAGAAAGGAAATAAACTATAAGAGGAGTCATGAACAATTAAGATAAAATATTTTAGGAACAGTAACAGCATTAAAAGATCTTTCCTATAATATAAACTATAAAAAGAAACTTATGTCACCCTGTTCAACATATAAACATTTGCTGCAAGTTTGAACTTTTGAAGTTCTACAGATTCAACTACCGGATTAGGAACATCATTCTTTAACTTGGTCACAGCTGGAATAAAACTAGTAGAATACTGAGTACTGCCTCATGATGGAGAATGCATGACAATTAGAATTACGAACAGGGTGGTACTGTCCGAGAAGATCTGAGTGTAAAAGATGGTCAGAATTATAGAAAATCGTATGCGACATGCATAACGAAATAATTGAATGACGGTGCCAGAGATTATTATTATTATTATTATTATTATTATTATTATTATTATTATTATTATTATCATCATCTATGCTACAACCCTAATTGGAAAAGCAAGTTGCTATATGCCCAAGGGCTCCTAACAGGTATAATAGCCCAGTGAGAAAAGGTAACAAGGAAATAGATAACCTACAAGAGAAGTAATGAAAAATAGCAATGAAATATTTTAAGAACAGTAATAACATTTAAAATCTGATATATACATTATAGAAACTTGAGAAAAACAAGGGGAAGAGAAATAAGATGGAATAGTGGGCCTAAGTGTATCCTCAAGCAAGAGAACTCTACCCTAAGACAGTGGAAGACCATGTTACGGAGACTGCAAGACTAGAGAACATTGGTTTGATTTTTGGGGTGCCCATTTGCTAAAAGAGCTGCTTACCATAGATAAAGTCTCTCCTTTACCCTTATCAAGAGGAAAGTAACCAATGAACAATTACACTACAGTAGTTAACCCCTTGGGCTTAGAAGAATTGTTTGGTAATACCAGTATTGTCAGGTTTATAAGGACAGAGGAGAATGTGTAAAGAATAGGCCAGACTATTTGGTGTAAATGTAGGCAGAGGGAAAGTGACCCGTAACCAGAGAGGTTGGTCCAGTGTACCTCTGTCTAGCCAATCAAATGACCCAATAACTCTCTATCGGTAATATATCTACTGGTTGCTCGTGCCCTGGATCAGGAATAAGAAATTTAATAGAACGCCAGTTCCTGTCCAAGAAATTAAGATGAGAATCAGCAGCTGAAGACCGGACATGAGAATAAAACTTGAAACAAGGTAGAATGAAAGAATTAGAACACTTCTTCAGAAAAGATTGATCGCCGAAAATCTTAAAAGACTTTCTCAATTAGCCAATTTTGTGTGCAATTGAAAAAGAGACAGATCTAATGTGTTTCTCAAAAGTAAATTTGCTGTCGAGAATCACACCTAAAATTTTAAAAGAATCATATACAGCAACAACAAGAGCAAATGCAGATGTTTATAGTCCACTGCAGGACAAAGTCCTCGGTCACCTCGCGTCGCAAGTAGAGCGGTAATCAGGTCCCCTAAAAGCGTTTTTGCAAATTGTAAAAATTTTATCATTTGCGATATATTTTGTCCTATTTATATCTTAAAATTAAGCATTCGGAAGTTATATGGAGTTTTGGGTTATTTTAGGTTAATCAATTTTGTTGAATTTAGACTTATTATTTTATGTTTAATGGCAACTGTTTTATGTCAAAAGCTTTTGAAATTGACATCAAGGATAAGTGGATTATTTCAGAAGTGGTGCGTTTAGTCCGATTAAACAAATGGGCATGACCCTCCCCTGTAAACATTTTGTTTTTTTCTATACATATGTAGATTCAGAGTCGATACATATCTGCATTGACTCTTGTGTAGATCTATGCTAGCACACGACATAGGGGTTTATAGATGTTATGAGGCATTATGCATTATACGAGCTGTCAGTTCTATAAATCTGCTTGCATGCCTCTGGAAAATTTAACATTTGTTTATTGCCTCTTATTCGGCATCAATGACCTTAGATGCTAGGATGCCAGAAAACTTCAAATCAATCAATTATTGCGTCTTAGATTAAGTAAGCCATCAGACATCAGGGTAATATAACACACTTGCATATATTATTTACATTTAATTTTCTTGAATCTACTTGTCTTGAAGAATTATCGCAAGTATCATTCGCTTATGGACTATCTTGTGGTGGGTATTCAACTTGGTGAATACCTGAAAAAACAGATTAGGTAATTCCTTTGGAGCAACACGAAAATATTTTGTTATTTTATAGTTAATCAGAGTCTGTTATGGACTTTCGGCAATGATTTATATTGTAAAATTAGCTACAACTCAAAAGCTGCAAATGGTGTTTTTGTTCTTGTGTGTTTTAAAAGTTTTTGATCTATTTACATTCTTTTTTGTGCTGTTATTTTTTAAGATTAACATATTCATTTTATCCATTTCAACCCATTTAACTAAGAATCCCATGTCTTCACTATAAGCTTTAGTAATTTATATTATTTGTGTGAAAGATTTTATTGAAAATAGGAAGGGTGACATCCCTAAAGGGGGAGACCATGTTGATAAACTTTCAAAATAATATATGATTATGCGAAAATATACAATAAATAATGATCTATGTAACCTTAAATATATGTATATGCATATATATATATATATATATATATATATATATATATGTATATATACAGTATATATATATATATATATATATATATATATGTGTGTGTGTGTATATACTTTCTGTTTTCTGAGAATTTAAATGTTCTTTTCAGAGAGAGAGAGAGAGAGAGAGAGAGAGAGAGAGAGAGAGAGAGAGAGAGAGAGAGAGAGAGAGAGAGAGAGAGAGAGAGAGAGAGAGATGCTCAGATAGGCAAACACAAATCCAATTTTAATTTTTGGATGTGTTTCGATTTTCATGTTCCGAAACCTTAATTAAACTGAAATATTTATAGCTTGAAATGTTCGGCGTATATGATGGCAGCGTTGTCCAAATTAATGAAAATTAATAATTTAGTTAAGCAAATTATATTATAAAATTCAGGTCACTAATGAATGTCGATACGGTAACTCTGATTGACTTTATTATTATGGGTTATTGAATTACTAGTCCCAGATGCATCGTGCTGTGAGTGATGACAGCAATGTTTTTGTTGTTATTGCTGTTGATACTGTTATTTTGTTTGTTTGTTTATAGGTAAATGTAATTTTATTTGATGTAATGGCAATTTTCTTAGTCTACTCTTGCCTCCGTAAAGAAAGTAAAACATTTTGAAAATGGTTAATACAGAATTATATTCTTTATTGTGTTCTAATGAAATGGAACTATTCGTGATGTCTTGTGGTTTTATGTGTATATATATATATACATATATATATATATATATATATATATATATATATATATATATATATATATATATATATATATATTTAAGGATTGTGTACCATTTCCCGTCAAATAAGAACCGATAGGAAATACACAGCTGTCAATGCAGGGCATTATATTATTGTTTATTGACATATGTTGTATATAATTCTTTTATTTACGACGTTTGGCTGTTCCATACAAATCCCTTACTCTCTTGTTATTCAAAGCTCCTTATTTTCACCCAAAATCGTAATCAGCTTAGGGTATTTTCCGAATTGTGTCATGAACAAATGTTGGAAAAGTTATCGAAAAGTATTTAGTTTTAAGGTTTTGCTTCTTTTATCGCCTTATCAAATATTCCGTCTTCTTGACCTTATGTTATGTTGGCAGTGTTCTTGTTTGTCTCAAAATTTTCTTACAAATTTATTAATAAATATATATACATAATTATATATATATATATATATATATATATATATATATATATATATATATATATATATATATATATATATATATATAGCTTTTTTCAGTGAATATTGTCTATATTGCTTCTTATTTGTGAATAATGTATATGACTGAGAAGGTACAATGCCTGGTAGAGATGAAAATTTCTTGTCCTTATCTTAGAGACGACCTTCTTTACTTGAATTAGGAAATGGAATGTTTTATACCACAGTTTCAAATTTGTGATGTTAACCTACAGTCTGACTGTCTTGATACTTTGTTGTGTTCCAAGTTTTTGTTCTTCTATACCGAACAATTCTCTTAGCCGGACAAGATTTTGAATTATTTGCGAAGATTTTAGCAGGGATACCATGAAAAGTAGGACCATTAGCTTTAACTCTTAAATTTGACTTAATTTTTCCATTGCAGAAGCGGCCGATTTAATTTAGAGTTAGACGATTGATCGGATATTGCTTCAGTCTCGGGAATTTTAAAATCAATGGTAGATTTTCTTAGGACGATTTATTGTAGCCTTGGCTTACACATGAGAAATGAGGCAAAACTTTTGTTAAGGCAAATAATTTGGTTCATTTCCTTATCTAAGCGTAAGTTTTAGATACTAAGATGGCGGTCATTTAAGAATTTACTTTTTTTTTTTTTTTAACTTAGTAGGCAAGACCCTTTCTAATTGCAGCATTCTTTAGTAAATCATACTTACCAACTTCTTTTCTAATGTTACTCTTACCTACTCAACTAAAACTTATATGTAAATGACATGGTCTCTCAAGTAGCCCCGAGTAGAAGAATAAACAACTGTTACCTAAAGAGAAAAAAATCATATTCATGACATAAAGAGTTTTGCTATTTTTGATATTTATACATTGAATCCATTGCTGCCTTTGTGCGCTAAATAATAAAAAAAAAAACTTTTGAAGCATATCTTGTCATTACTTTTTAATATATTTCGACAAAGGAAATTTTTGTCTAAGTGACATGATATCTCTGACACTAAATTCAACTTATTCTGTTTACACGTTATAAATCTTTCATCTATGAAATTGTTCAAATTTTTCGAAGCTGGGCCTCAATGGTGAAAAAGAATGACTTTTAGACATTTGTTATTTGATCTTGAGGGTTGAAGAGCTAAAATAAATATTTGAATGCCAACGCATGTTAGGCACATTTTTGTTACCTTGGGCTTCGGTTTAAGTGGCTTCAGTTTAATTTTGAGTATCATAAACTGTACATAGACAGAGACTTACAGACATTGATATCATCACGGAATTAAATACACATAAGCAAGTAGCTTCAGTGGTGGTTAGATATTTAATCAGAATGCAACTCAATTTATTTTAATCATACATCGAAATTTAGACTCAAAAAGTTATTATTTGAAATGAATGTTTAGTGATTTATTCTGTCTTTTAATTTCTTTTCCTACAAAGTTGTATTAAACGATGAAAATAATATTTACATATAAACTTGTATTGCAGTCTTAACCTGATTGAAATTTTTTTATTCTTTTGTCTGGTACACAAGGGACTTTTAACATCACAGGAATAGTTAAAATGGAAATTTCTCTCGTAGATATTTTACAGGCAATGATTTCCCCTTTTATTTTATTTAAAACAGGATATATTCATTTTGCATATCTTTAAGCGTCTTTTGATCTTGAAATTGTGTAAAATTTGCTATATCGTTTTCATGAATATATTAAGGAGAAATGTTATATTATTATTATTATTATTATTATTATTATTATTACTATTATTATTATTATTATTATTATTATTATTATTATTATTATTATTATTATTATTATTATTATTATAATCATTTCCAAATTACAAAAATAGTTGAGACTTTATTTTATTTTCTCGAGTGTTCTGTTCAGCTCTGTTGTTTGTATTAATTCCTATTTTTTACCAATAAATTATTTCAAGAAATAATATAGGGAGTTTATGTTAGAGTGCTTCTTATAAAAAAAATTCATATTTGTTGAATAAGTATATTTCTCTTGAAACTACTCTTTGGGGAGATGGAACTTAATGGAACGTTTATGACTTCGACTCAGATGAGCTTTCTCGTTACGTTCTTAAGCAAACCTGAACTTGTAATCTTTAACTGTAATATAATGTTTGTCTTTAACGTACCTACAGGAATTAGATTGTTGATACTTGTAGGTTCAGCAATGCCCAAACGAGCTCTTTTACTCGAAAGGAAAATTGGACATTTGGTAGTTAAAGTATTCGACGTTAAGTCAAGGGTCTTGAAGAAATTGTAGAATTTCGATCCTGTGATTATCCTAAATTCTGATTTGTTTTTATTATTATTATTATTATTACTATCCAAGCTACAACCCTAGTTGGAAAAGCAAGATGCTATAAGCCCAGGGGCTCCAACAGGGAAAAATAGCCCAGTGAGGAAAGGAAATAAGGAAATAAATAAATGAAGAGAACAAATTAACAATAAATCATTCTAAAATAAACAACGTCAAAACAGACATGTCATATAATAAACTATCAACAACATCAAAAACAAATATGTCATAAATAAACTATAAAAAGACTATGTCCGCCTGGTCAACAAAAAAGCATTTGCTCCAACTTTGAACTTTTGAAGTTCTACTGATTCAACCACCCGATTAGGAAGATCATTCCACAACTTGGTCACAGCTGGAATAAAACTTCTAGAGTACTGCGTAGTATTGAGCCTCGTGATGGAGAAGGCCTGGCTATTAGAATTAACTGCCTGCCTAGTATTACGAACAGGATAGAATTGTCCAGGGAGATCTGAATGTAAAGGATGGTCAGAGTTGTGAAAAATCTTATGCAACATACATAATGAACTAATTGAACGACGGTGCCAGAGATTAATATCTAGATCAGGAATAAGAAATTTAATAGACCGTAAGTTTCTGTCCAACAAATTAAAATGAGAATCAGCAGCTGAAGACCAGACAGGAGAACAATACTCAAAACAAGGTAGAATGAAAGAATTAAAACACTTCTTCAAAATAGATTGATCACCGAAAATCTTGAAAGACTTTCTCAATAAGCCAATTTTTTGTGCAATTGAAGAAGACACAGACCTAATGTGTTTCTCAAAAGTAAATTTACTGTCGAGAATCACACCTAAAATTTTGAAAGAGTCATACATATTTAAAGAAACATTATCAATACTGAGATCCGGATGTTGAAGAACCACCGTCCTTGACCTACTTACAATCATACTTTGAGTTTTGTTAGGATTCAACTTCATACTCCATAATTTGCACCATGCACTAATTCTAGCTAAATCTCTATTAAGGGATTCACCAACCCTAGATCTACATTCAGGAGATGGAATTGATGCAAAGAGAGTAGCATCATCTGCATATGCAACAAGCTTGTTTTCTAGGCCAAACCACATGTCATGTGTATATAGTATGAAAAGTAATTGGCCAAGAACACTACCCTGTGGAACACCGGATATCACATTCCTATAATCACTATGGTGCCCATCAACAACAACTCTTTGAGATCTATTACTTAAAAAATCAGTAATAATGCTAAGAAACGACCCACCCATTCCCAACTGTTTCAGTTTGAAAACAAGGGCCTCATGATTAACACGGTCAAAGGCAGCACTAAAATCAAGGCCAATCATACGAACTTCCCCACCACAATCAAGGGATTTCTGTACAGCATTGGAGATTGTAAGAAGGGCATCACATGCTCCAAGGCCTTTACGAAAACCAAATTGCAAACTAGGGAGTAGATGATTACCTTCAGCAAACCTATTAAGACGTTTTGCCAGAAGACGTTCAAAAACTTTAGATAATATGGGAGTTATGGAAATTGGGCGGTAATCAGTGGGACTTGAGCTACCACAAACACATTTACATAGAGGAGTAACATTACCAATTCTCCAACTAGTGCTAAAAGCTCCTCTTCTTGCTAACTTGCGCAAAATAACAGATAACTTTGGAGCTAAGAAATCTGCTGTCTTTATAAAAAACAAAGGAAAAATACCATTTGGGTCTACACCTCCATAAGCATCAAGGTCCATCAACAGAGCTTTAATCTCACGAGATCGAAAAGCTAAACTAGTTAGTTTAGCCTCAGGAAAAAAGGAATGAGGAAGTTCAAGTTTTTCATTACTCTGTTTACTGTCAAAAACATCATCCAAAAGGGTTGCCTTTTCCTTTGGACAGTGAGTGACTGAGCCATCTGGTTTAAGTAAAGGAGGAACTGTTGCATCTACACCAAAGAGTGCAGATTTAAGGGTAGACCACCATTTATGTTCCTGAGTTGTACCAGAAAGTGTTTCTTTTATGGTTAAATTGTACTCCTTTTCAGTTGAGGCATAAACTCTCTGAGCAAAAGCTCGGAGCTGAGTATAGTTGTTCCAGGTCAAATCTGATCTGTTACCCTTCCAAAGTTGATAGGCCTCCTGCTTCTCCAAAAAAGCACGTCTACAATCATCATTGAACCACGGTTTGTCCTTCACTCGGTACCTTAGCACACGAGAAGGGATACGCCTATCAATTATGTTTTACTATAATGCAATATTTTCCCTTCCTCGTAGTCACAGGTTAATTTATCGTTTCATGATTTCACTGACTTCGGTCTCGACTGGAATTTTACTCTCTCTCTCTCTCTCTCTCTCTCTCTCCTGGGATGTGATTACAAACTCCACTGATTATTACTTGGAATGCCCAATATTGTGTGTGTGTTTATATATATATATATATATATATATATATATATATATATATATATATATATATATATATATATATATAATGTTACCAAGCTTTTTCTTTTCTTTTTGTCACTTCTCGTCCTCTGGAACATTGTGACCGTGTGGAGGTAACGAGCGGAAGACAGCATTGTTTGCCTCCTTAATGACCTCCACTCTTTACGTCTTACCAACCCCCTTCTCCTGCTCCCTTTTAACAAATCCTTCGTTTCTTATTGCTGTCTTTTTCAGTTTTCTATTCTCTGTTTTTTCTTATTTTTCGAGATCGCCTATTATTTCATACAGTTCTCAATTTTAAAATTGATATTTTATTATAAATCAAATATGTTGGCTAAAGCGTCTTGTGGTTTCAAATGGATAATGATTATCTGTGATCTGTGGCATTACGTTTTATTTATTTTTTTTTTCTCAAAAATCATTGGGTCAACGTCGTGCCAATATCAATTTCAGTACCCTTATTGCTGATGTTATTTTATATTCAGATACACCAATGACATGAAGCCACTTCCAGGAATAAAAGACATCTACAAAGCAGTAATTGACTAGTTACGAGTAGAGAGAAAACTACATGACGAAAGTTCTATAACATGTGAAACTTGATGAGGGCTTGGAAAAAAGGAGATGAACCGTTCTTTTTCATTTTCTTTTCGAAATGCTACGCCTAAGTTTAACTCCACGGTGTTTACCCCTGGAAAGTTACTGTAATGTATTTTTCAGGTGGTGTGGTTGTGTTCCATCCATTAAGTTGGGTCAGCTGCCTACACCCTCATGTATCTTTCCCACCTCTCCCCCCCCACCTGTACCACTTTGGAATTACCCCTTTTCCTCGTCCATCCTCCCCACATTTTCCTCCACCCCTTTGAAATGGACAAGTACAACTTGTGGAGTACGGTCTCGTAGTCGTAGCGAAGTTTACACAAATTAACCCTTAAGAGTATTGGGTAAAGGGATCGTTTGGGAGATTTTAAGAGTATGGATTTTTCCATACATTCTTTCAGAGCTATTAGCGAGACACGAGAGGAAAGAGAAAGTGCTGCTCTTCTCCAGTAGAACTTTATCCTTTGGGGTACCATCGAAGTCTTGCAACTCGGAGAGTTCCTTCTTGGGCACGATGGAGTGTTTAGTTAAAAGGGATTAGAGCTTTGTAACCTTGTACAAAAATAGTTGATTCAAGAAATGAATACTAATTTACAACAAATATAAGTTTTGCATAAATAAAAAATGAAACGTGAGAAATGGAAATATCTTATCATTGAATTTTAAGGAGACGAGAAAACTTCCAAAATAAAAGGTAAATAAGATACGAAGTAAGATATCAGGAACATGGAAATTTTTTTAAAAATATGAGAACACAAAGTGGCGTATAATTGAAGGTATTAAAAAATGTTGAACGGATTGGAATTTGGTCATTTGAAAAGAATGATTAATACAGAGAGAATAAATTTGATATAATCTACTTCTGTAAAAATTCAGAGTATTAGATATAGTAGGATAAATGCTATGAGATCAAAATCTAGAAACTAGAAAAACCTAATGAACATCAGTAACTTCATGTAATATATGAAATGATTGTTTAAGATTGCATAAGATTTTTCATAATTCTGATCATCCTTTACATTCAGATCTTCCCGGACAGTTCCATCCTTTCGTAATACTAGGCATGCGGATAATTCTAATAGCCAGGCTTTCTCCATCGTGAGGCTCAATACTACACTGTATTCTAGAAATTTTATTCCAGCTGTGATCAAGTTGTGGAATAATCTTCCTAATCGGGTAGTTAAATCTGTAGAACTTTAAAGATTCAAACTTGCAGCAAATGTTTTCATGTTGAACAGGCTGACATGAGTCTTTTTATAGTTTATATATGAAATATCTGTTTTGATGTTGTTACTTTTTTTAAAATAATCTATTTTAATTGTTAATTATTTTTCATATGGCTATTTTTCCCTTGGAGCCTTTGGGCTTGTAACATCTTTCTTTTCCAACTAAGGCTGTAGCTTAGCAAGTAATAATAATAATAATAATAATAATAATAATAATAATAATAATAATAATAATAATAATAATAATAATAATAATAATGGTAATAATAATAATAATAATAATAATAATAATAATAATAATAATAATAATGAAGAAAAAAAACTTTATTTGAATTTCTACTGTTTCACCTTGTTACAAACTTCTCTCTCTCTCTCTCTCTCTCTCTCTCTCTCTCTCTCTCTCTCTCTCTCTCTCTCTCTCTCTCTCTCTCTCTCTCTCACTTTTCCCGTAACAGCATCAATGACCTTCGATGTCAGGATACCAGGAAACCTTAACTCAATCAATCAATCAATTTTCCTGTAAACTAGGCAGCTGAATGTTTTCCTTCCCTCTCTCTCTCTCTCTCAAAAAAAAAAAAAAAAAAAAAAAAAAAAAACTTTTGTTGAATCCCATAATAAATACAATATATAATCGTTATGTTTAATGTAAGCTCTGTTTTTCATAAATAAAAATTGCGTGATCCTAATATGTTTTAATTCGCTTTACAGGTAAGGTCTCCTGGTGGCGTTGTTTTGCTGTTCGGTGCATCAGGTGGGAAATGTAAGTAAGTCATACTGTTTGTAAATATTTCTAAATATTTTTTGTACATAAATTGGGGTCACACTGAGACCAACGATATTGACTTCTTCTTCTTCTTCTTCTTTGTCTACATCTTTTCCCACTTCTATGTGGGGTCGATGTTTCTCTTGGAGGAAAAATAACTGGAGATGCCCTGACCCGGATTAAGGGAAGCCAGGTTTTTACCCTTCAAACTGTCAGTTCTTGATCCTTCAAGTTAATCTCTGTCACTGTATTGGAATTTGTAGTCAGTTCTATTCAGACCTTTGCTTAGAGACGGTAACCCTTATTGTGCTTTCATTAGCGACATCTTGTTTTTTTTTTCTGCTGCCATCTTCTTTTTTTGGATTTTTTAGTTTTTTATATTTTTTTCTTTTTTTTCTTTTTTTCTCTATTTTCTTTCTACCTTCAGGGAATCTTGTTCAGAGAGGCACAGCATAATAGAAGAAGTCAGATTTGTTAGTTCAGCATTCGTTCACCGGACAAAGAAACAGTACAGGTGAATCTTCATCAATGAACAAAGCATACTAGAACAAGTCAGACTTCTTCCCTCTGCTGAGTCCATCTTGTAGAATATCCTTTAGGTACCTAGAATATATTGGGAACAGCCGCCATCCTGTTTTTTTCCTGCTGCCATCTTCTTGTTCTTCTTCTTGTTCTTCTTCTTGTTCTTCTGGACTCTTTATTTTTTATGCTTTTTGTGTTTTGTATTTTTCGAAGGATTTTTTATTTTTTATATTTTGGGGGGATTTTTTAGTTTTTAAATTTTTTTTGATTTCTTTTTTTCATATTTTCTATTTTTCTAGGTTTTCCTTTAACTCCTTACTCGTCACTATTTATTTCATCTTCCAACTGATTCATCAAATCCGCCAATTCCATAACTACTTTTTGAGTATAACCAATCTGTCCAGTCTTCGCCAGAAGTCTTTGCTTTAGAGTCTTGATTTCTCTCCTTAGACTTTCCACTTCACTTTCTGTCTGTTTTCTGATTCTTCTTTCTTCTATTAGCTCTTTATTAAGCCTTGTGCTCTCTTCTTCTCTCCTTAGAATTTCTCTCTTTTGTTGTTTCACTATATCATCAATTTGCATTACCAATATTTCAAGCCAATCTATCTTGACTTCCATATCCTCTTTTTCTTGCTTAAGAATTTTCGCTCCTTCCATCACAAGATTTAGCCGATCCTCTACCTCTCTTTTGATTGTTTCTACCTCCTGCATGTTTTGAATATGTAGACTTTCCATTTTTTCTTCGAAAATAGCTATTTGTTCCTCTTTTTCTTTTCTTAATCTCTCCTCTTCCATTAACTCCTCTTTGAACTTTTCTTTCTCTTCTTGAACTCTTTGTGCCTCAGCATTCTTTTCCATAATTTGAATCATTACACCTTCCATGTTTTCTTTGAGAATAGCTATTTGTTCCTCTCTTTCTTTCCTTAGTCTTTCCTCTTCCATTAACTCCTCTTTAAGCTTTTCTTTCTCTTCTTGAACTCTTTGTGCCTCAGCATTCGTTTCCATATTTTGAATCATTACACCTTCCATGTTTTCTTTGAGAATAGCTATTTGTTCCTCTCTTTCTTTCCTTAGTCTTTCTTCTTCCATTGGCTCTTCTTTCAGCTTTTCTTTCTCTTCTTGAACTCTTTGTGCCTCAGCATTCGTTTCCATATTTTGAATCATTACACCTTCCATGTTTTCTTTGAGAATAGCTATTTGTTCCTCTCTTTCTTTCCTTAGTCTTTCCTCTTCCATTAACTCCTCTTTAAGATTTTCTTTCTCTTCTTGAACTCTTTGTGCCTCAGCATTCGTTTCCATATTTTGAATCATTACACCTTCAATGTTTTCTTTGAGAATAGCTATTTGTTCCTCTCTTTCTCTCCTTAGTCTTTCCTCTTCCATTAACTCCTCTTTAAGCTTTTCTTTCTCTTCTTGAACTCTTTGTGCCTCAGCATTCGTTTCCATATTTTGAATCATTACACCTTCAATGTTTTCTTTGAGAATAGCTATTTGTTCCTCTCTTTCTTTCCTTAGTCTTTCCTCTTCCATTAACTCCTCTTTAAGCTTTTCTTTCTCTTCTTGAACTCTTTGTGCCTCAGCATTCGTTTCCATATTTTGAATCATTACACCTTCAATGTTTTCTTTGAGAATAGCTATTTGTTCCTCTCTTTCTTTCCTTAGTCTTTCCTCTTCCATTAACTCCTCTTTAAGCTTTTCTTTCTCTTCTTGAACTCTTTGTGCTTCAGCATTCGTTTCCATATTTTGAATCATTACACCTTCAATGTTTTCTTTGAGAATAGCTATTTGTTCCTCTCTTTCTTTCCCTAGTCTTTCCTCTTCCATTAACTCCTCTTTAAGCTTTTCTTTCTCTTCTTGAACTCTTTGTGCCTCAGCATTCGTTTCCATATTTTGAATCATTACACCTTCCATGTTTTCTTTGAGAATAGCTATTTGTTCCTCTTTCTTTCCTTAGTCTTTCCTCTTCCATTAACTCCTCTTTAGGTTTTCTTTCTCTTCTTGAACTCTTTGTGCCTCAGCATTCGTTTCATATTTTGAATCATTACACCTTCAATGTTTTCTTTGAGAATAGCTATTTGTTCCTCTCTTTCTTTCCTTAGTCTTTCCTCTTCCATTAACTCCTCTTTAAGCTTTTCTTTCTCTTCTTGAACTCTTTGTGCCTCAGCATTCGTTTCCATATTTTGAATCATTACACCTTCCATGTTTTCTTTGAGAATAGCTATTTGTTCCTCTCTTTCTTTCCTTAGTCTTTCCTCTTCCATTAACTCCTCTTTAAGCTTTTCTTTCTCTTCTTGAACTCTTTGTGCCTCAGCATTCGTTTCCATATTTTGAATCATTACACCTTCCATGTTTTCTTTGAGAATAGCTATTTGTTCCTCTCTTTCTTTCTTTAGTCTTTCCTCTTCCATTAACTCCTCTTTAAGCTTTTCTTTCTCTTCTTGAACTCTTTGTGCCTCAGCATTCGTTTCCATATTTTGAATCATTACACCTTCAATGTTTTCTTTGAGAATAGCTATTTGTTCCTCTCTTTCTTTCCTTAGTCTTTCCTCTTCCATTAACTCCTCTTTAAGCTTTTCTTTCTCTTCTTGAACTCTTTGTGCCTCAGCATTCGTTTCCATATTTTGAATCATTACACCTTCCATGTTTTCTTTGAGAATAGCTATTTGTTCCTCTCTTTCTTTCCTTAGTCTTTCCTCTTCCATTAACTCCTCTTTAAGCTTTTCTTTCTCTTCTTGAACTCTTTGTGCCTCAGCATTCGTTTCCATATTTTGAATCATTACACCTTCCATGTTTTCTTTGAGAATAGCTATTTGTTCCTCTCTTTCTTTCCTTAGTCTTTCCTCTTCCATTAACTCCTCTTTAAGCTTTTCTTTCTCTTCTTGAACTCTTTGTGCCTCAGCATTCGTTTCCATATTTTGAATCATTACACCTTCAATGTTTTCTTTGAGAATAGCTATTTGTTCCTCTCTTTCTTTCCTTAGTCTTTCCTCTTCCATTAACTCCTCTTTAAGCTTTTCTTTCTCTTCTTGAACTCTTTGTGCCTCAGCATTCGTTTCCATATTTTGAATCATTACACCTTCCATGTTTTCTTTGAGAATAGCTATTTGTTCCTCTCTTTCTTTCCTTAGTCTTTCTTCTTCCATTGGCTCTTCTTTCAGCTTTTCTTTCTCTTCTTGAACTCTTTGTGCTTCAGCATTCGTTTCCATATTTTGAATCATTACACCTTCCATGTTTTCTTTGAGAATAGCTATTTGTTCCTCTCTTTCTTTCCTTAGTCTTTCCTCTTCCATTAACTCCTCTTTAAGCTTTTCTTTCTCTTCTTGAACTCTTTGTGCCTCAGCATTCGTTTCCATATTTTGAATCATTACACCTTCAATGTTTTCTTTGAGAATAGCTATTTGTTCCTCTCTTTCTTTCCTTAGTCTTTCCTCTTCCATTAACTCCTCTTTAAGCTTTTCTTTCTCTTCTTGAACTCTTTGTGCCTCAGCATTCGTTTCCATATTTTGAATCATTACACCTTCCATGTTTTCTTTGAGAATAGCTATTTGTTCCTCTCTTTCTTTCCTTAGTCTTTCTTCTTCCATTGGCTCTTCTTTCAGCTTTTCTTTCTCTTCTTGAACTCTTTGTGCTTCAGCATTCGTTTCCATATTTTGAATCATTACACCTTCCATGTTTTCTTTGAGAATAGCCATTTGTTCCTCTCTTTCTTTCCTTAGTCTTTCCTCTTCCATTAACTCCTCTTTAAGCTTTTCTTTCTCTTCTTGAACTCTTTGTGCCTCAGCATTCGTTTCCATATTTTGAATCATTACACCTTCCATGTTTTCTTTGAGAATAGCTATTTGTTCCTCTCTTTCTTTCCTTAGTCTTTCCTCTTCCATTAACTCCTCTTTAAGCTTTTCTTTCTCTTCTTGAACTCTTTGTGCCTCAGCATTCGTTTCCATATTTTGAATCATTACACCTTCAATGTTTTCTTTGAGAATAGCTATTTGTTCCTCTCTTTCTTTCCTTAGTTTTTCCTCTTCCATTAACTCCTCTTTAAGCTTTTCTTTCTCTTCTTGAACTCTTTGTGCCTCAGCATTCGTTTCCATATTTTGAATCATTACACCTTCAATGTTTTCTTTGAGAATAGCTATTTGTTCCTCTCTTTCTTTCCTTAGTCTTTCCTCTTCCATTAAATCCTCTTTAAGCTTTTCTTTCTCTTCTTGAACTCTTTGTGCTTCAGCATTCGTTTCCATATTTTGAATCATTACACCTTCCATGTTTTCTTTGAGAATAGCTATTTGTTCCTCTCTTTCTTTCCTTAGTCTTTCCTCTTCCATTAACTCCTCTTTAAGCTTTTCTTTCTCTTTTTGAACTCTTTGTGCCTCAGCATTCGTTTCCATATTTTGAATCATTACACCTTCAATGTTTTCTTTGAGAATAGCTATTTGTTCCTCTCTTTCTTTCCTTAGTGTTTCTTCTTCCATTGGCTCTTCTTTCAGCTTTTCTTTCTCTTCTTGAACTCTTTGTGCCTCAGCATTCGTTTCCATATTTTGAATCATTACACCTTCAATGTTTTCTTTGAGAATAGCTATTTGTTCCTCTATTTCTTTCCTTAGTCTTTCCTCTTCCATTAACTCCTCTTTAAGCTTTTCTTTCTCTTCTTGAACTCTTTGTGCCTCAGCATTCGTTTCCATATTTT
Organism: Palaemon carinicauda; assembly: GCF_036898095.1. Taxonomy (NCBI): domain Eukaryota; kingdom Metazoa; phylum Arthropoda; class Malacostraca; order Decapoda; family Palaemonidae; genus Palaemon; species Palaemon carinicauda. Next base: position 32,222,772 of record NC_090739.1, on the reverse strand, counting down.
GAATCATTACACCTTCAATGTTTTCTTTGAGAATAGCTATTTGTTCCTCTCTTTCTTTCCTTAGTCTTTCTTCTTCCATTGGCTCTTCTTTCAGCTTTTCTTTCTCTTCTTGAACTCTTTGTGCCTCAGCATTCGTTTCCATATTTTGAATCATTACACCTTCCATGTTTTCTTTGAGAATAGCTATTTGTTCCTCTCTTTCTTTCCTTAGTCTTTCTTCTTCCATTGGCTCTTCTTTCAGCTTTTCTTTCTCTTCTTGAACTCTTTGTGCTTCAGCATTCGTTTCCATATTTTGAATCATTACACCTTCAATGTTTTCTTTGAGAATAGCTATTTGTTCCTCTCTTTCTTTCCTTAGTTTTTCCTCTTCCATTAACTCCTCTTTAAGCTTTTCTTTCTCTTCTTGAACTCTTTGTGCCTCAGCATTCGTTTCCATATTTTGAATAATTACACCTTCAATGTTTTCTTTGAGAATAGCTATTTGTTCCTCTCTTTCTTTCCTTAGTCTTTCCTCTTCCATTAACTCCTCTTTAAACTTTTCTTTCTCTTCTTGAACTCTTTGTGCCTCAGCATTCGTTTCCATATTTTGAATCATTACACCTTCCATGTTTTCTTTGAGAATAGCTATTTGTTCCTCGCTTTCTTTCCCTAGTCTTTCCTCTTCCATTAACTCCTCTTTAAGCTTTTCTTTCTCTTCTTGAACTCTTTGTGCCTCAGCATTCGTTTCCATATTTTGAATCATTACACCTTCAATGTTTTCTTTGAGAATAGCTATTTGTTCCTCTCTTTCTTTCCTTAGTTTTTCCTCTTCCATTAACTCCTCTTTAAGCTTTTCTTTCTCTTCTTGAACTCTTTGTGCCTCAGCATTCGTTTCCATATTTTGAATCATTACACCTTCAATGTTTTCTTTGAGAATAGCTATTTGTTCCTCTCTTTCTTTCCTTAGTCTTTCCTCTTCCATTAAATCCTCTTTAAGCTTTTCTTTCTCTTCTTGAACTCTTTGTGCTTCAGCATTCGTTTCCATATTTTGAATCATTACACCTTCCATGTTTTCTTTGAGAATAGCTATTTGTTCCTCTCTTTCTTTCCTTAGTCTTTCCTCTTCCATTAACTCCTCTTTAAGCTTTTCTTTCTCTTTTTGAACTCTTTGTGCCTCAGCATTCGTTTCCATATTTTGAATCATTACACCTTCAATGTTTTCTTTGAGAATAGCTATTTGTTCCTCTCTTTCTTTCCTTAGTGTTTCTTCTTCCATTGGCTCTTCTTTCAGCTTTTCTTTCTCTTCTTGAACTCTTTGTGCCTCAGCATTCGTTTCCATATTTTGAATCATTACACCTTCAATGTTTTCTTTGAGAATAGCTATTTGTTCCTCTATTTCTTTCCTTAGTCTTTCCTCTTCCATTAACTCCTCTTTAAGCTTTTCTTTCTCTTCTTGAACTCTTTGTGCCTCAGCATTCGTTTCCATATTTTGAATCATTACACCTTCAATGTTTTCTTTGAGAATAGCTATTTGTTCCTCTCTTTCTTTCCTTAGTCTTTCTTCTTCCATTGGCTCTTCTTTCAGCTTTTCTTTCTCTTCTTGAACTCTTTGTGCCTCAGCATTCGTTTCCATATTTTGAATCATTACACCTTCCATGTTTTCTTTGAGAATAGCTATTTGTTCCTCTCTTTCTTTCCTTAGTCTTTCTTCTTCCATTGGCTCTTCTTTCAGCTTTTCTTTCTCTTCTTGAACTCTTTGTGCTTCAGCATTCGTTTCCATATTTTGAATCATTACACCTTCAATGTTTTCTTTGAGAATAGCTATTTGTTCCTCTCTTTCTTTCCTTAGTTTTTCCTCTTCCATTAACTCCTCTTTAAGCTTTTCTTTCTCTTCTTGAACTCTTTGTGCCTCAGCATTCGTTTCCATATTTTGAATAATTACACCTTCAATGTTTTCTTTGAGAATAGCTATTTGTTCCTCTCTTTCTTTCCTTAGTCTTTCCTCTTCCATTAACTCCTCTTTAAGCTTTTCTTTCTCTTCTTGAACTCTTTGTGCCTCAGCATTCGTTTCCATATTTTGAATCATTACACCTTCCATGTTTTCTTTGAGAATAGCTATTTGTTCCTCGCTTTCTTTCCCTAGTCTTTCCTCTTCCATTAACTCCTCTTTAAGCTTTTCTTTCTCTTCTTGAACTCTTTGTGCCTCAGCATTCGTTTCCATATTTTGAATCATTACACCTTCAATGTTTTCTTTGAGAATAGCTATTTGTTCCTCTCTTTCTTTCCTTAGTCTTTCCTCTTCCATTAACTCCTCTTTAAGCTTTTCTTTCTCTTCTTGAACTCTTTGTGCCTCAGCATTCGTTTCAATATTTTGAATCATTACACCTTCAATGTTTTCTTTGAGAATAGCTATTTGTTCCTCTCTTTCTTTCCTTAGTCTTTCCTCTTCCATTAACTCCTCTTTAAGCTTTTCTTTCTCTTCTTTAACTCTTTGTGCCTCAGCATTCGTTTCCATATTTTGAATCATTACACCTTCCATGTTTTCTTTGAGAATAGCTATTTGTTCCTCTCTTTCTTTCCTTAGTCTTTCCTCTTCCATTAACTCCTCTTTTAGCTTTTCTTTCTCTTCTTCAACTATTTTTAGTTCTGTTGTGTTTCTTTCAATAATCATCTCTAATGCTTCAAATGATTTTTCAAGATTATCAACTTTAGTTTTTGCTATCAATTTACCTTGCCAAAGTTCGTCTGCTTCTTGCTTAGCAAGATTTAGCTCTTCTTCTAGTCCTTTTCTCACTGTCTCTTCTCGTTGCAATTTGGACTTAGTCTCTTGCAACTCTTCATCTATTTTGAGTGTTTTGTTTTTCCCAATATTCATTTGTAACTTCCTTTTCCAATTTCTCCTCTTGAAGCTGTTGAATCTTATTGTCCTTTATCCTATTTTGTTCTTGAAGATTATCTATTTGATCCTCTTTTTCTTTCTTTAATTCCTCGTCTTTCATTAACTCCTCTTTTAGCCTTTCTTTCTCTTCTTCAACTATTTTTAGTTCTGTTGTCTTTCTTTCAACCATTATCTCTACTTATCAGCTAAATTTTTTACTATCAATAAATCTCTCCTAAGTTTTTCTGTTTCTTGCTTAGCAAGATTTAGCTCTTCTAATACTGTTCTTACTGTCTCTTCTTTCATTAACTCCTCTTTTAGCTTTTCTTTCTCTTCTTCAACTATTTCTAGTTCTGTTGTCTTTCTTTCAATAAT
>NC_090739.1:32202040-32209540 GCF_036898095.1 Palaemon carinicauda | reverse complement strand
TGTGAAGGAAAATTATGTTTTTTGGCAAAATACTGATGGGATGAGATACACCGTAGTCCTGTAGCATTATCTTCCTTTCTAAGCTTCAAGAATCAAGATAATCATATAAAACACTAACCGGTGAAAGAAATTATATAAACAAATTGATAAAAAATTCTACTTTTAATCTGAATATGTCGAGGTCTCTTGCCAAACGTTTCTCTCTTTTTGCAGTTTTCAGAGTTCCTTAGTTTATGCCAGAGAGAGCTTCGGAGAAATCGAAGTAAATCCCCCAAAGCCTACCACCAATGCGTAACAGCCCATTTTAGGCTTAGGCCAAGTTTCAAACGCGAAAAAAGATTGCTACTTTTGTATGGGTAATGGAATGGAGATGGGAGGGGTGGGGGATCCGGGAGAGGATAGGGGATCGTTCTTGTACGAATCACGCAAATCCTTAAAGGGCTTAATTACGCTCTTTTGTAATCAGACGTAATCCTCTTATAAGTGTACTTCGTAAAATTATGTTGATTACATGAAGCCTCTGGGAAATAATGATATTAATACGCTGGTAGGACACTGTGCTTCTATAATGGCTCTCGACGACTCTTAAGGGTACTATGCCTTTTTTCCCACAAGGGGTTTTATACCTTGCTAATACGCCCGTCCATTATGCCATCAGCTGCGGATTCTATTTTCAGTCTGGAAGCAATGTTTTGATTCTGTGTAGATTCATAATTTAAGAATGTAAACCAACGGGATTTCATAATTACAGTTGACTTTATTTCATCTTTATTAGAATACTTCCTTTAATGTTAGTGGCATGTCGCGTCTTCTGTGCTAATTTAATATTCACTGCACGATACCGTTCTTTGTATCGGATTACTTTTTGTGTATGATAATGTGGCTTTTGTTCTTTGTAAGGATATCTGGACATTTTGTTATGTATACAAGATTTTACATGAGGATTATATATTTCTTGTTAGGATGTTTATGGTGTTGAAGTTGCAGCAAAGCCTTTTCGTAGCAGTTTTCTGTAATGCATTGAATTACACTTTGATAATTACAGTTAATACCAAGATATTAATTCTTTTGAACTAAATTTTTGAGTAATTTACAGAAGAAAATTACATTAATCTAATTCATGAATAATTTACAGACGAAAATTACATTCATTCGCCAGAGGTTATAGTCATATAGGTTTCAGATTCGTGTGTAATCGCATGATTTTTATTATCTACTTGGTCAAGCTGCAAAGGCTTTAGACTTTTCTATAATGATCGGCTTGGCCATGTTTTCCTGTTTCATGAGGTTCCTTAATATATGGAAAGCTATGGCAACGCCACTACAGAAAAAAAAAACACATTTGCCAATTGTCACCCTTTTTTCATAGAAAGCCATGAGTCCTTGTTAAAAGAAAGGGCAACAGATCAATTCTTTAAGTAAAAATTATTGGTAATTTCGGAGTATTCAAACATTTTTGTATATTAAATTTTCAACAACATAACCATTATATTGAAGCGTAATTTACACCGTTCATCCAATGGGTTCCTGACGAAAAATCGTGTCAAAAAGGATTCGAAACACGCGTCGACAACAAATATTAAATTGAAAAACTTAAATGCATTTTTCGTGTTATCCTGAAAACTGACCGGAGTTCAATTTGTCCGGAGAGATGCAGTCTTCGACTTTTGGACGCAACTGGGATATTTTCTAACGGTTGTAAACGTTAAGTAACATGCTCAAATACCATATATATATGTATATATATAGATATTTATATATATATATATATATATATATATATATTTATATATATATACATATATATATATATGTGTGTGTGTATATGTATAAATGTAAATATATATATATATATATATATATATATATATACATATATATATATACATATATATATATACATATATATATATATATACATATATATATATATATATATATATATATATATATTGTGTGTGTGTATGTATGCATACATGCACATGTGTATTTATATGCATGCATGTATGTAAATATAGCACAAATGTGTTTATGCATGATTATGCGTTTAATCATTCCGTTGAACAAGATTCATTTTAAGAGATTTTCCCAATGTGTCATTGAGTGAATCTCTCTCTCTCTCTCTCTCTCTCTCTCTCTCTCTCTCTCTCTCTCTCTCTCTCTCTCTCTAATTTGAAAAATTTATGACTAGTGAGCAGGTGTCATTTCAACCTTTTTTATTAGCCTTCTTGTCATTACTGCTCACTGCCATAAGGAAACAGTGATCAGCAGCTGTGATATGACGATGACATGGTGTTTCACCAATTCATGCTGGTATTTAGAGTCGTGAGAGTGAAAACGAGAGATAGAGAGCCTTTTCCCCAAATATTAACCTTTTTTCATTCTCTACCTGAAATGTCATGTCATTCCATAACAGTTTTCAATAAGCCGAACGTAAAATCTTGAGAAAATATATTTTTTTCAGAGTTAATTCGGTTCTACTTTCAGTGTTCCGCCTGTTTATTAATGTCCAGTTCAAGTTTGATGTTCGTCATAGGTAATGGTGTGTTAGGTTTTCGGTTGTTTAGGGAGATATATTGGAGATTTATTTATTTTTTTCTTCTTTTTTTTAATAGGTATCGTAACAGAAACTAACATTATGACAAATTACCATTATTGTTGTGGTCGATGTTTCTTATTATTTTTTTTCGTTTTTCGTATATGCAAATAGTGTTTTTATAGATTGGAAAATTTATGGCGTTACATTTCTTACACCAAACACACGAATGAAATAAAGTATATATTTATGATTCATGTGACGAATAACGTATTGGAAATTTCCTTTCTTGTTTATTATTATTGCCATTATCATTACTGTTGTTGTTTTGGGATTGTTACAACTTTTTTTTTTTTTATTAAAAATAGATTTTTCAAACTAACTGAAGAGTACATACTATATAATGTATCTGTAATTTCATATAGGATGTCATGACAGGTTTCCACGTATATTTTTTCAGCAACAAGTCTGAAGATCAGTTTAAAATTAGATTAAAGAGGAAAGATTGTGGTGTGAAAACAGTGCTGTAAATGAAGGAGTCTTTGTAGATTATAAAATTTTTTCATGAAACTGAGATATAGGACAATTACTCTCGGAAAACCGGATGCAAAGTCCGAGAGAGGAGTGGTGTTGGTTAGAAAAACGAAGATTTAACTTTTTTTTATTGTACTGTGTATGGTAAAAATTATTGGCAATAACCGTTATACGAAATATTACTGCTGTTGTTGATGTTTTTGCTATTATTATTAAATTTTCTATTTCGATCACTATATCTGACGGTTTTCATTTCTAATTTCTCATTGACTTTCTTTTGAAATGATTCTATATTTTGTGAGTGTGTGTCTATATATATGTATATATATATATATATATATATATATATATATATATATATATATACATATATATATATATATATATATATATATATATGTATATATATATGTGTATATATGTATATATATATATGAAATATATACATATATATATGTATATGTATATATGAAATATATACATATATATATATATATATATATATATATATATATATATATATATATATATGAAATATATACATGTATATATATATATGAAATATATATATATATATATATATATATATATATATATATATATATATATATATATAAATTTTGTACATTTAGTCGTGTTTTTCATATTCAAATAAGCCATATATTATGCTCCTCCTAATATCTGGTTTCTCTCTATACCTCGTGATCAGAGACCCAAGGGGGAATCAACTCAAAGATAATAGCTTCTGGTCGGGCGGGGAATCGAACCGGGCCCAAGAAACTGAGGTGACAGTGACTGTCACCTCAGTTTCTTGGGCCCAGGTTCGATTCCCCGGCTGACCAGAAGCTATTATCTTGAGTAGATTTCCCCTTGGGTCTCTGATATCGAGGTAGGTAGTAAATTGGCCAGGGCACCAGCCGCCCGTTGAGATACTACCTCCAGAGAGTTATGGGGTCCTTTGACTGGCCAGACACTACTACATTGGATCCTTCTCTCTGGTTACGGTTCTATCGTTTTGCCTACACATACACCGAATAGTCTGGCCTATTCTTTACAGATTCTCCTCTGTCCTCATACACCTGACAACACTAAGATTACCAAACAATTCTTCTTTATCCAAGGGGTTGACTACTGCTCTGTAATTATTCAGTGGCTACTTTCCTCTTGGTAAGGGTAGAAGAGACTCTTTAGCTATGGTAAGCAGTTCTTCTAGAAGGACACTCCAAAATCAAACCATTGTTCTCTAGTCTTGGGTAGTGCATAGCCTCTGTACCATGGTCTTTCACTGTCTTGGGTTAGAGTTCTCTTGTTTGAGGGTACACTCGGGCACACAATTCTATCTAATTGCTCTTCCTCTTGTTTTGTTAAAGTTTTTTAATAGTTTGTATAGGAGATATTTATTTGAATATTGTTACTGTTCTTAGAATATTTTATTTTTCCATGTTTCCTTTCTTCAGTGGGCTATTTTCCCTGTTGGGACCCCTGGGTTATAACATCCTGCTTTTCTAACTAGGGTTGTAGTTAGCAATTAATAATAATAATATAGAGAGAATCAGATATTAAAAGGGGTATAATATATGGCTTTTTTTATTTATATATTTATATGTATATATATATATATATATATATATATATATATATATATATATATATATATATATATATGTATATATATATATAGATATTTATATATATATGTATATATATATATATATGTATGTATATATATATATATAGCTATTTATATATATGTATATATATGTATGTATATATATATATATATATATATATATATATATATATATATATATATATATATACATATGTGTGTGTGTGTGTGTATAACACAAAGGAGTTCTCGCCTTAAAGTGCATATCACTGACACCCCAAATCAACCACCCTCCAAGAAAAATATAGACTAGTTTGAATTGCGGCCATGACGGTTCTCTTATACAAAAGTTTTTCCCAGGTTCTAGAAAAATTTATTTTAATGGTATAATTACGGTTTATGATTGATAGTATATAGGTTATTCCATCGTTACAGCTCGGCCAACGTCGGAAACACTGAGGGGAGTGCATGACGCTGTACCATAAAAACATCCATCCGTATGATATTTCTAAAGGTTAAACATTTAATTTATGTAGCTCAGCATTTAGCTAGATGTTCCTCGTTAAAAATTCTGTAGTCTATAAATGTCATTAACCAGCTTTTGAAAGTGAAATGTGGAGATAAAGTTCATCTTGAATATTTGCATATTCATTTCTCTCTCGCTTTCAGACGAATTATGTATATATATATATATATATATATATATATATATATATATATATACTGTATATGATTTATATATATATATATATATATATATATATATATATATATATATATATATATATATATAAGTACAAGTTATTTAGAAAATGAAAATTGCGTGAGAACTTTTAAATATGTATAAGCATACGCGTACATTATATATATATATATATATATATATATATATATATATATATATATACAGTATATATATATATTTATATATATATATATATATATATATATATATATATATATATATAGTATGTGTGTGTTACAGAAATAAGACAAGGATGTTGAAAACCAGAGAAAAAAAACTGCAGAAAATTATTTTCCGGCGATATATAACAAGACGATGATTTTGAATCGATAATTGCTACGAAATTCAGTAAAATTGAAAAGAAGACTGAATAATCTGTGAACAACGTCATCACCACAGCTCTATTCACAAGTAGAAGTATTGTTATCAAGGTTGGTTCATTGTTCTTAAGTATTTGAGTAATCTTGTTAAATTATATTACCTTAATTATATAATGAAGCTTACAATAATAATTTTTCGCTGGTTAAAGTACATAAATTTATATTCATACTTATAAATTTTTAATGCACTCTTATTAACCCTCATTCGCTCCTTCTGTTGGGTATTTTTTTATGTCAGTTCATTGTTCTCTTGAGTTCTTCGGTATGTCCTTAATTTATTCTTGAATATATGAAAGTATTTAAATCCTTCTAGGTTTTTTTTTTCTTTTTTTTTTGACAACTTACTACATAGTTTGGATACCATGTCTTCATTAGTAGCCTTTTTCACCATTTTCCGGTGTTCCTGTTAGTATTACGCTTGCTTTAGTATATCTAATGAAGATCCTTTAAATATTGTTCAATTTTTTTATAGCGATGTGCGTCAAAACGTATGTAAATTACTACATGATGCAGTGAAATGCAAACTTCAGATGTTAATTAAATTCAACGTTAGTATTCATTTATTTGCTTTTCAGCTGAAACTGAGAAAGCAATTAGCGATGAAGCTCCAGTTTTTACTTAAATATTTTTTATTCTATTTATTGTGTGCCCCTAAAAGGTCATTTGATAGTGAATCACTAACGGGTAAGGTTCTCGACATGTAATTGGTGTTTTAAGTAGATTTCAAGGGATGAAATTACAGCTGAGCGTCCCCTAATTACGATTACAATCCGAAACTCTTTACGCGATTTTTTTTTTCCTTTACGCAAAATTGAGGTTACCCGTCTCGAATATTGAGGTCGTTGAAGTCCGCAGGAATTCGAGTAGCACCGGCTTTTCTGAGAAACACAAACAAGGGCTTTGTAAAATAAAATGTCCTTCAATCGTCTCTCAGGTAACCTCTGTAATCATCGAGAGTATGAGGCTGGTGGGTTTCAAGGGCTTGCACTGTGGCAAATTGCTTGTTTTGCTTTAGGTGTTGGCGTTTATGGCATCATGTTACTTTGACGTGCAAACCTTTTTGCCTCAGGGAGTACTTTTCTGGCATTTCTGTTATTTGGGATTTTAAAGGTGCCGAGGAGATTTGCTTTTAATGAACCATCAAAGCATCAGGTGGTTAGTGTGGCAGCATGATTATGTACCTAAGATGAGTTATCGGTTCTTTGAAACGTACATGTAAGCACTTGAGGTAAATGAAGTTTCATTGCTCTGACTTTTGAACCTTATTGGATCGTTGAGTAGATAATTTTAGAGTTCAGAGGTTTATCCGGATTAAGCTTTTAATGAAATATTGAAGTATTTTGATAATCAGTGTCACAGCACCTTATTGAGTATTAAAAGTACGGAAAGAGTTAAAGGTACGGTAAGAGGTATTTGGTGATTTATATTGACAGAGAGATTGTTTTTTTAGCTTAAAATTACAGTAATAAATTCTGTTTTGTCTACAGTTTTCCTAAGAGTATTATAAACAAAGATAATTGCGAATTGCCTATAAACAAATCTCTATTATAATTTATAATAAAGATTTGTTTTTTACTTAATAGATTGGTTTTCTGGTTCTACCAAAGACTTGTAGATAAGTGCTTGACGTTACGAAGCTTTATTTAGCTTTTTATAAAAAAGCCTTATATAAGTATTTTGAAATATAGAAGTTCGT
>NC_090739.1:32182040-32194540 GCF_036898095.1 Palaemon carinicauda | reverse complement strand
TTCTAGTTTATATACAGTATTTACTTGTCCTTCCCTCACTGTGCTATTTTACCCTGCTGGAGCCCTTGGGCTTATAGCTCCATAATAATAATAATAATAATAATAATAATAATAATAATAATAATAATAATAATAATAATAATAATAATAATAATACAGATCTAAGATTACCATTTTTCGCATATTGCTAGTTCTTGCGAAGAATCAAACTGTATTGCATATGATGTTATCGCTATTCTATTAGTGTCCTTATTTTTCAAGGGGATTTTGGATTTGTATGCCATCTGAGTTTCTTATTAAGATCGTAAACTATTTTTAACAACTGCTTGTAACCTTCATTGAGCAAGTTTGCACGACCCAATTATTTAATGATAAGGATAGCATACAGAAAATACCTATATGAAATTTTACCCAATGTTATATTTTTTTTCCAGGAAAAGTTGCTATGATAAGAGTTGCCATGGTTGAGGGCTTGTTCTCGACTCTAGTTAATAACGGCAAGTGGCAGTGGCCTGGCAGGCGCTGTTATTAGCGAGTAAGACGATTTAACCCTGGCAGATGTTAAGTCTCTCTCTCTCTCTCTCTCTCTCTCTCTCTCTCTCTCTCTCTCTCTCTCTCTCTCTCTCTCTCTCTTCTTCTTCTTCTTCTTCTTCTTCTTCTTCTAAAGCAGGATTAACTTGGGGAAGCAGACATGCTTTTCATTCTCCAACGGTTTGTTCTTTACTGCTTATTGTTACGAAGGTCATACTAAGACGAAGCTCTCTATTAATCAGCTTTGGTTTTTCTTAATAGTTGAAGGTGTTTAATGTGAAATGGGCCAAGTACGAACAGCAGAGGCTTTGCCAAGAGTTGTTTTTCCTTTCGTTCAGGGCTTTCCCCAAACTTTCATTGTGACGTCCTCGAACAACATCCTGGATTATGAGGCCAGATGATGGAAAAGGGGGGGGGGGTTCATAAGGAGTTGGTGGAAGAAGTGTTCACAACCGATGTAAAAGCTTCCGAGAGGAAGAGAGGGGGGGGGGGGGGCTGTAGGAGGAAGCAAAGTCTTTAAACAGTTTAAATGGGAATGACATAAAGGGGAGGGGAATAAAAGAGTTGGACAATGCTTCAAAGGGATGTTCACTTTGTGAGGAGAGTCGGTCCTTTGGGTATAGAAGGCAGAATAGGATTGTTGAAACTAGCAGCAGTAGCAAAGGTAAAGACAAGAATCTACCCAAGGGCTTGCATAGTATAGAGGAAATGACGGGGTAATTGACATCTTTTTATTTGATGAATAATTGAAGACAGGCAGGCGTAATTGAAATCCCCTGAGGCAAGTTATATGAAGGTGGCTCTTTGTGACGACTTAACGGCCTGATGATATAAGCCTTTTAATTTCTGTTTCTTTCAATCCCCATATACGGGGAGAGAGAGAGAGAGAGAGAGAGAGAGAGAGAGAGAGAGAGAGAGAGAGAGAGAGAGAGAGAGAGAGAGAGAGAAACTCTTCAAACGAATCGCAGATGGTCTAAAGGGCTTGTCCTTTCAAACAGAAAAGAGCAAAGAGCTTGTCCCATACGTAGATACCATAGTAAATTATTGAACGAATAATTGCAGATTGGATTCCATAGCTTAATCGTTTGAGAAAGAACTTTAGAAGAAAATTGTTTGTTATCCTCAATTGAATGATTAATTAATTTCTTCAAACTTTCGTTACTGTTATTGTTTAAATTTTGCTTTGAGACATTGTTGATAGTAGTGGACTTATTAAGCTTTTAAATTTTCTTTCTTTTGTTGAACTTAAGACAATTCTAACATTAGTGATATTCTGACTTGTGACTTGAAAAGCTGCGATTTTTCCTTTTAACTGATAAATTGTAGAAAAAATATAATAGTTTTCCTGTGTGCATATTTATTTGTGATTGTTTTTCTGTGCTTATATTTGCCCTCGAATAATTTTGCTAAAAGCTTTTTCCAAGTTCGTTTAACATTCCTATGGTGATACACGGAATGGCAGTATTCAGTATTGAATTTTGGGAAGCACAGTAGCCTAATCAAAACTGAATGTATTTGTTCAGTAACGTTTTACCGAAGATCAAATAGGGAAAACTGATTTCAACGACAGGTGGAAGCCTTTTATAGCAGTAACTTCAAAATGTTTCTGATCTCGTACTCAAATACACTGACAAACACGCCTGGAAGGACCATTATATGTTTGTCCATAGAATACCAACGCGAGAGAGAGAGAGAGAGAGAGAGGAGAGAGAGGGAGAGAGAGAGAGAGAGAGAGAGAGAGAGAGAGAGAGAGAGAGAGAGAGAGAGAACTTTAGTAATAGTTCAAGAAAACGCCTAATAACAGAGTTAGAACTTAGTGGAATTTGTCAACCTGCGAGCAGCTGTGAAGGACTCGCCATATATCGTTTCAGAAGCCATCTCCTTTGAAGGAATCACAATAGCCCCAAGAATATATCCTGGATAGGAAAGGAGATCCTTGAAAGGTGCGCCAACAATGTGAACATAAAGAGCACAACAAGAGGGACGAATTGAGGGAAATGACCAAGAAATCTGTCGTTGCCTAGGGAGGGAGGAAAAGCCTACGAGATGGTTGATATTCAAACACCTCCTCACTCGACCCCTGAGTTTCTTGAGGCATAGGCGCTGCTGGAGGAAGTTTTTTTTTTTTTTTTTTTTTTTTTTTTTTGGGGGGGGGGGGGGGGGGGCGATGTGAATATAGTCACTAATATATCCATACGTTATAAATTTATGTCTGGGTACCGTTTCCCTCGTTCCGGCGTCTACGGTCGTTGATATTGCGACGCCAGATGAATTAATCAACCCACCAATTTTTTTCTTTTCTTTTAAAAGTATTGGTGATGCCTTGCGAGTAAACTTACCATGTAGCCTATATGTCATTTTATATTTCATATTAATATATGCGTAATATGTGATTATTAATTATGTGTTTATTATACAATGTTTATATAAATAACGTCTCTGAATTAATTATAAATACCAACATCTGTCATTAATATCTTGGACTTTGGATAGAGATAACTTTTCATTTCTCAGGTTTTCATGATTGAGAGAGAGAGAGAGAGAGAGAGAGAGAGAGAGAGAGAGAGAGAGGAGAGAGAGAGAGAGAAGTACAAAATATACCTTTGCATTGGAATCCAAATTTATTAATATTCGAGGTATGCTTCTTGTGGGAGTAATCCCTTTAAAAGCATCACTTGGTAAGCTACTTTCAAAGATTTTACCACGGGACGTTGAATCCTCTTCTTTCACCATTCTCCATCAAGAATCGTTTCATCTTCAATTCCCTGCTACTTCTTTGATGAGTGTAATAAGCTTGATTAATTTCGGTAGCGAGAAATGTTATGAATACATCTTGAAACAACTTGATATTTAACATGAAATAAAAAGATCCTTTCATTCAAGAAGGTTAAATATATCTTAATTCCTTGCTTCGATTGTGTATGATTACTAGTAGAAGGTCGTATGTTAATAGGATTAGGATGACAGTTATTGATAAGTGTTTTCCCTCTCTCCCTCCCCCTGTTACCTCACTAATTATATGTAGTGAAAACCACCACTTGCCATCGCCTGTGTTGCTCTGTTGAGGATACAATTTGCTTTTATAAGTTGAAAGTAATTTGATGTCTTCTGCATTCATTGGTCACCATTTATGAATGTCATAATTGAAAAGAGACAAGAATATTTTAAATTGATGGATAGAGTCTTTTAACATCCTTATCACCTAACACGGATTCTACATTTATGGTTATTGTAGTTATTCCTATTTTTTGGTTTGTTTCAGATGACACCATATCCAGTTTAAAAAACATGTTTCTTAGATAAGTTTGATCCGTCGTCTTTCGAATATTGTCTTATCAAAGGATCTTCACCCCTTCCAATAGTGTTAAAAGCTTGTAAATATGGAACATTCTGTCTCTCTCTCTCTCTCTCTCTCTCTCTCTCTCTCTCTCTCTCTCTCTCTCTCTCTCTCTCTCTCTGTTTTTGGGCAAGATTATTGTTGAGTGAAAAAGTAAAATCTTTATTTTGATGGTAGTACTCTCATATTATCAGATATATCCATGCGTAAGGATAGAGAGAGAGAGAGAGAGAGAGAGAGAGAGAGAGAGAGAGAGAGAGAGAGAGAGAGAGAGAGAGAGAGAGAGAGAGAGACGATGACTGGGAGGCGTAAAGGGGACGCAAAGGTAATTGTCATTTCATTTTATGCGTTGAATCGCTGCCATTAAGGCCATTGTTTGCATGTTCGAATGATTATTTAATGTCAGTTCGACGTTTTATGCATATCATTGGCAGTTAACGATGGCACCGTTATGCGTCTGTTAAACTGCAAATGCAGATTGGAAATCTCTTTTTTTGAGGCAAATTGTCCTTTGAGGAGCTGAATGGTGAGGGTGGGATGGAGGATATTTTTGGGCATTTTTAATTTTGTAAAGCCCCGCAATGTCTAGTTATTATTAAAGGAGATGTGATGAATTCTTTGACGGCCTTTCGTATACCTCGATGAAATAGGCCCTTACCTGCAATAGGTCGCTGTAGTGACAGAAGATTCTCTCTCTCTCATCAGCGTTTAGAGTTTTAAAGATTCAAAGGCTCGGTTTCATTTTCTTTTTGTTCTTTGGAGGGGGCGTAGTGGGGATTTCATTATTGACTACGTGAATTTTATTTTTATTATCAAAACTTGGTATGGAAATGTTTTTTTCTGATTGTAATTAAACGCAAAACGACCACATATACTTTAATGTCGATGTTTATATAATAACCATGTATGATTTGATAAACATCGTTTGAAATACGGAAATAAGTTTCTCAGCCACTTTATTCCTGATTGGTTAGTGCAATTACTCCAAAGATTCATATGAATACTAACTATTCGCCATAGCAATAGTTTCAGGAAAGAAGTGCTCTGGAAATCGTTGTAAGTTTTTAGCATTTTCGATGGATGTCTTTGACATATGTATAACAGCTTGCAGATATTCCAGAGAATTCATTTGGTTGCAAAATTGTTACATCTGGCTTCATTTGTATTGCTGGTGGTATATAGTATTCAGTGAATGCTGGTTTTTTTACTTTGGCCGGCCGAGGGCCGTTGCCTTAGTAACCCAGTGTTACCAGTGGTAGATAGAGACTATCATCTATATCCATCTTACTTTTCCTGCTAGTGTGGTGCGAGATGTACAATCTTAAAAGGAAGATTTATTTTGCTATTCTTTATCCAACTTCTCTACTCAAATCCTGAGAAGGCTAATGATGACGGAATATGCAGTATATTAGAGAAGGTTAACATTTATGCTGTTCAGCAGTTAGGTTCAAGCAATATTGTTGGTAAATTTTAAGACTATGCCCAAGAAGCCTTTGTAAAAACATTATTGGTAATGTAGTATGAATCTTTTTTTGATAGATGCACTGATTTTGAATGTTGAGATAGTTAATTTATTAACAGACAGACCGTTAATAACTACCAAGTACGAGTTCCACGAATCAGATTTTGAAAAAATAAAAAAAGTTTAAGCGTGTATGGACGGATTCATAACATCAGGTGTCACAGGTCTTTGGTCCTTTGCTCAAAGCCCCCTGGGTAACTTCAACGTTAATATAACTGTCCTTGTGAAAATCAGAAAACCAATGTCTTCATCAATTGCTATTGATAGGTTTACATTTTTTATTTTATGTAATTGGTTGAACCCAGATATAGGTGCAAAAATAGCTGAAACCAGTAATGCTAATCAAGTCCTGCCAACTGATGGTAACCTACAAGATTTTACAAAGCAAAAGGGTAAGGTACACCCTTAGAATTATTGTTATATAAACAGCTCTGATAATATTAACATATGAAAGTGATATTCGCCCAGTTAAAGATGTATTTAATCAGATAGAAGATTAAACAGAAAAAAAAGTTTGTGCGACTATTACACAAATAGCTTGTGAAAATTAAAAGGCTAGTTTTGTGTGAAATGTAGTTTTAACCCAGGTAACCGGTTTGAAAAGACTTTATCCCATTGAATATATGTTGGGAATTGTCTAATCAGAAGATTGACTTGAGCCTAGATGGTGATTTTAAAACAATGATTATTGAAACAGCTCTGCAGGAAAGTCCGAAAGATATAATTGCTTTGGAAGAACCGGTTCATAGTAATATAGGCGTCAGAGAAATCTGATGATACTTGAAGATGGTATTTGAAGTCAAAGAAACTTGGGAGAAAAATGAAGAGATTGACAATGTTTATAATGACAGTATTGGATTGACATGAACCCCTAGCAAGGGAAATGAATGGACAAAAATTGGAAACGATATTTTGTTAAATGATACAATATGATAAAATTCACCAATCGAGGACCATAAAAAAACTTTTTATTGTAAAGGAAAATATTAGTAGATGATATGGGAGCCGATAAAGTTCTTAAACAATAAAGTTATAAGGCCATAGTTTAAAAAGGTAAACAAAGTAATTAAAAGAATAATAGTAAGGGTTTATAGTTACGTACTTGGTCCTGTCTTTTCTGGAGGGTGAATTTTTAGCATCAGTACATATATATTTTGAAAACATTTTTATTTACCATCCTCCGGTGCATTGCCATTCTCCAACATCAATATTTCAGCTACTGAAAATAAGCAGAGAAAGTTACACTCTTTTATAAGATGTAATAGACCTTCCAACGCCCAACTGTTTGAGTTTCAAAACAAGGGCCTCATGATTAACACGGTCAAAGGCAGCAGTAAAATCAAGGGCAATCATACGAACTTCCTGACCACAATCAAGGGATTTCCGTACAGCATTGGAAATTGTAAGAAGAGCATTGCATGCTCCAAGGCAATAAAAAATCCAGAGAAGTTTCAGATAAAGTTTGATGATTAGATGAAAAAGAAGATAAAGTTCTTCTCTTGAATGTAGGAAGCATCACTTTTAAAAAATTATGTCTTTTAAAAAAATGACAACTTCCTTCATAGAGGACGATTAAAGACGTTATAATAGTAGTAGTTTATGGTAAAGCGAGGAATAATTATTTCAAGACGGACAAGAATTTTCTTCTGAAGGTTGCAATACAATGAATTGCCTCTGGCAGGTGCGTATGTGAAATGTTGACTGCTAATACTTGGTGTAATAATTAATATTTTCATTATTCCCTTCTGTCATGTTCTTTTATCCTGAACCTGGTGGGAATAAAATTTACTTAAAATTAATTCATTTGTCTAATGTATGCTTAAATGGGACCGGTTATTTTTACTGTTTTTCTCAGATGGAATAAGAGATGCTTGCTTTAATACAGCCCTTTTTTCATTTGAGCGGCAGGCTTATATTTGAATGAGATTAAACCTGTTAGGCACAAAATCTAAAAACATAAAACTCCCATAGATCCCCTTCTCCCCCTACGCATACCAGAAGTTCATCTTCCCATCATCATCCTTAGCGTCATCCTCCTCCTCATGGTGTTAGCGAGGAGAGACTACGTAAAAAGACGTTATCAGCTGTTGTTCCTTCTCATCCTGCCATCACTTTAGTAAGCAGATCACTTACCGTCGCTCAGCCTAGCGTTGAGGAAGTGCCACTTCGACTTCATGCCGTGAGCGTCTTTGAAACCAGGTGACTCAATTGATGCGTAAGATATTCTTCTCGGCATGTTCCCAACTTTTGGTGTATTGCGTTAAATTTGTTTGTTTATTTTTGTTGGTATGATTTTTATGTTAGTTAATTTTACTGTTGCCCTATTATGATGTTGGCCTTTATAGGATTTGTTTTTGAAAGTCAGTTATAATGTGTTCAGGCCTTGAAATACTCCTAGGGTAGTAGATATGAGCGTAACTACAATTGCTCGAAGTATGCTTATATATATAAATATATATAAATTACACGCGCACACACACACACACATATATATATATATATATATATATATATATATATATATATATATATATATATATATATATATATGTATGTATATATATATATATATATATATATTAGATGAAATCGGTGTATAATATCTTATATAAGAAGAATTAAAAGTATGAGTAATGTGAAGACCTTTCAGGTGGTAAAAAGATAGAGTTGGTGACTAAATGGATAAGTGTATTTAGAGGTAAATTTGGGGCGAAGATATGTAGTTGAAAAGATCTTATATTTCAGAGACTTATAGAGGGAAGAAAAAAAAAATGAATAGAAAGCTTGAAAGTGGTATTAGAAACAAAGGACTCCATTATCCAGAAAGTCTGTTCGCAATTAGAGCACTGGAGGTTCGACGCGCTGATGATGATTCTTCCATATATATACATGACCGACAAATATAAAGAATTGCACATGGTGTTCGTCCACGGTTATTTTTCTTGATGTTTAATATGTAAGTGTGTATATTCAGTATTTATTAACAGTGTATATTCTTCATGTTCTTTCTTCTTTTCAAGATGTCTGACATCCCATACGTAGGTGCTTGAGCATCTCTCCCCTTTTTCTTCCCTTCCCCTTGGCTCTCCCCCTCTTCCTTCCTTTCGTCTATTTTAGCACATTCATAACCCTCCCTCGTAAGGAATTCTCCTCCTTTTCCTTCCATTAGAAGTTAATCCACCCCCAAAACCCCTCTCTCTCCCATTTCCCACCCCTTATCACCACCTCACCTCCCATACAGTAACCATTCTATTCATTTCGTTCCATTTCGTCGAGAGGGTAATTTCTAGTCCCCGCCATTTCAAAAATCTTTTTTATGATGTTATTACCCGACTGCGCCACTTCATATATTATGGCTTTACTTAAGAGTCTTTTGCCCCACCCCCCACCCCCAACCCCATATGTAGTTAACAGGGAATTTTGGAGAGGACCATATAGGAAGGCTTTTATGTGTCAAGATGGAAATGAATTGAAATCCAACAATGAGCCACTGCGAGGGAGTTGTCCCATAGAACTAAAGACGTAATGTTACGGCGGGAAATGCAGTGCAATGTGTGTGCGTGGAGAGAGAGAGGAGAGAGAGAGAGAGAGAGGAGAGAGAGAGAGAGAGAGAGAGAAGAGAGAGAGAGAGAGAATGGTCTTTTAGAGAAAGGGAGACAGAAATTTTTTATTCACTTTCCGCATCACGAAATGCTTTTATTTTTCGTATACGTAGGAGGGAATTTTCTTCAGTTGAGAAGTGTAACAAGAAGTTTTGCTGACTCAGACTTACTCACTTTATGCATATCACTGGATACAATCCAGGGATCAAGCAGACTCTTTTTCTCAATAAAACTTGCTTACATTTATGCATATCTTCAGCCTATAAGCCCCGGAGGATTTTTGTACTAGCGTGTGTTTGTAGAATGTAGATCATAGATATGTGTCATTCCTAAAACCTCGCCGCATGAAGGATGATGATCTTTTTTTTTTTTTTTTTTTTTTTTTTTTTTTTTTTTTTTTTTTTTTTTTTTTTTTTGTAGTTTCCACAAATAGGTGTGGTAGTTTGTGATGAAAATTAACTGTGTCGTGTTTAATAAAAATAAATTTTCAACTCCTATCAATATCGAACTTTAGTCTCTTTATATGAAAGGCAAAGTAGCTACCAATCATACACTATATATATATATATATATATATATATATATATATGTATGTATGTATGTATGTATGTATATATATATATATATATATATATATATATATATATATATATGTGTGTGTGTGTGTAAAAGAGTGGGAGAAAGAGCATGGCGCTTAGTTTCGAATCATAATATTTGATTAAAACTTAATTTTACATGTTCTCAAAACTTGAAATTTTATCAATTACTACTAGCTGTAAACAGCTTTATGGCCTTTTGGTTATAGTCAATAAGTAGATGCACAATGCAAAAGAGAATGTGAGCCATTTTAGAAGAATAAATAACGAGGGAGACGAGAGAGTAAAAGATTATATAGGAAAACAAATAAAAAAAAAAGAAATGCGAGATAGTCACTGTATCGCACAGACAACATACTGTAAGAGCATTTTGGGAGACTTCCAGAAGCCTCACGCATCTCATCTTATTTTTGATTTAGGTTTCTGTTTTGACTTTGGAAGTTCTTCCATTGGGATGAAAAGGGAGATCATCCTTTTCATGGCTTCATGAAATGAAATTAAGAGACGGATTCGAACGTTTATATTTTACCCTTTATTTTTCATTACGTTTCACAGTATATGTTCTTTTATCGAATGTAATAGAATGGTTCGTATTATTATTATTAATATTATTATTATTATTATTATTATTATTAATATATCATCATAACTTGCTAAGCTACAACCCTAGTTGGAAAAGCAGGATGCTACAAGCTCAGGGGCTCCAATAGGGAAAATAGCCCAGTGAGGAAAGGAAAAAAGGAAAATAAAATATTCTAAGAAAAGTAACAACATTAAAATAAATATCTCCTATATAAACTACAAAAACTTAAAAACAAAACAAGAGGAAAAGAAATAAGATAGAATAATGTGCTCGAGTGTACCCTCAAACAAGAGAAATACAGAAGAGTTAATTCTATTAGAATGCTTCCTGATATATTGGTCAAAGTGCACTTATTGGATCCTTTGTTTAATTGTCTGCCCATTCATAGATTTATAAAGCTTTAACATGCGTGTTTTTTATAATTATGATTTTATTCTTAATCATTATTTGTTGCTTTTGTTGTCGTTATTTTAGATGTACATTTTGTATGTATAAAATCAGACAATATTACGCCAGTAGCCAAGAATATCAGAAAACAAAAAGTAAAAGAAAAAACAAATGATTGTAGTATGCTGATTTTAACACCACAATAAGAAAAATATAATTTATAAATAAATAAAATTGTAGCCAAACCACACTTTACATTACTCTTACTAATACTTAACTTTCTCAACTATTCACTAACGTGGTGAGCTAGGTAACTACCATTATTCTTCTTACACCTACCTTTCGCATTAGCTAAAAAAATAGTAACTTTTGTATATTATGAATTTTATTTAAGTTTGTATACATTGGTATGCTCCTTATCTGCTGTCAAGATGATGCCCTGTACAAAAAATGTCGCAAATGATGTTGAAATAATTAGTGGGGGTGGGGGGGGGGGTGGTAAGGGGGAGAGGGAGAAAAGCGAAAAGGTGGTGGAGGAAAGCCTTTTAGCAGCTGTAATGCTGTACAAAGTTTACTGTCTATAAAGGATGATAGATGGTCGCCAGATGGGACTCGAGCTTCAAAGTTCACCAAAACAGGTTGTTCACGAAAGGGCTGTAAATTATAGCTCAGGCCTACCGTAATCATTCCCTTATGCTTTTATTTCATGAGGTACAAATCACCTTTATTGATGGGATGTGAAGAAGTTTCCTTTTAGGCGTATGCTCTCTCTCTCTCTCTCTCTCTCTCTCTCTCTCTCTCTCTCTCTCTCTCTCTCTCTCTCTCTCTCTCTCTCTGATTATTGATATTAGAGAATAAGTAACATAGATTCTATTAGAAAGTCAGGTTCAGACATGACATTTTTAAGGAAGCATACACTAAGATAGATCGAATGTTGTACCAGAAATACGAAAGAGCAGTTGCATCAAATAGCCATCGTTTTAAAAGTGTAGGATTAGATATAAGTAACTGCAACTTGAGTTGATTTGAAGATAAGAACATTGGAAGCTGGTTTGCTTTTATATATATATATATATATATATATATATATATATATATATATATATATATATATATATATATATATATATATATATAATGTATGTGTGTGTTTGTTTGTTTGTTTGAATATGAATAATATGGTTTTTACTTTGTATACTCACTACACACTTGCGATGGCTTTGGGATTATATTTGATATACTGTTTGCACGTGCTTTAGATTTTAGTTCAAGCCTACGCCTATTAGGTTATAAGCAGATAAGTGATATTGTCTATGGCTATGGTAATGAACGACATGGACGAGTCTCCTCAAGTCAGGACGGATTTTTGCGAAAAGAACGTTGATGGTATATAAAGCTTAGAGAAGAAAATCAAAATTACGGGGGACAGAAAAATGTTACAAGTAGGAGAGGAGATGATAGAAATGATTAATAGAATTATTTGATTAATCATGATGGTTTTGACTGCTTAGGTTTGGGTTCCTGCCAAAAAAAAAAAAAATTACTAAAAATTTAAATTTTTATATCAAAGCAATAGTTAGAATATAAAAAGAGGGCATTCAAGGAAAATTGCGAAACTAAATCAATAGACAGTTTTAGAAAAATATATCTGAATCGAAAACTCAGAAAGAGCATTAAAAAAAAGAGAAAAAGGCAAATAGTATAAGATTAGAGAGTACGAAACAGAAAAGGAGAGAAATTGAAGAGTTGTGTGAAATAAAGACGTAAAATTAGTGATCTAAAACTTATAAAAGGAGATGATAAATCTGGAAAGAGGACAATGTACAAAAGAAGTATGAGTGAGTTGTAAATTCATATGGGGGGGGGGGGGGGAGAAAAAATCACAGAACGGAAGGTCAAGGAAACCAGAAATGTGAAGAAAAAGAAGCAAAGTTTTCCGAAA
>NC_090739.1:32172878-32176540 GCF_036898095.1 Palaemon carinicauda | reverse complement strand
TGTCTTTTGAATGCTATTTTGCAGCTGTCGAATTTTGGAATATAATCTTTAGGGTTTATATGTTTTTTATAAATTGGAAAGTCAATTATGAAGCCATGATATTAGCCTGTTAATTTTCTTTCTAAAGAATAAACCGAACTAGATTTATGATTTAGTTTGACCTGTAATAATTAAATTGAATTTTCGCGTAGTGATATATTAGAAGAATAATCATTTTTTTTTGTAACATGATGCTAGGAAAAGATTTGAAAGTAAAATTTAAATAGAAGTCACGAGTCTAATAATGAAAAATAAACCTCTCTGCTTTACGTTCTTTCACTGAGCTACTTCCTAGCATTCATTTCCTCATTATTATAAGAAAAAGGTTATTCCAGCCAGGCATTCAGACTGCAGCATACGAAACTCTCACTCACACACACACACACACACACACACATATATATATATATATATAATATATATATATATATATATATATATATATATATATATATATATATATATATAGGATATATTGGAACACATACTCGACCTTTAGATTTTAAGATTAAAAGGAAAGAGGGAATAAGATAAAGGATATTAAAGAGGCTAGCTTTCTGTTTTTGGTATATGTGACGTATAGAATATGTACTGTATTACATTCAGGTATCCTATTTTAGTTTCATACTTAGGGAGGTGTATGTGTATACATGTATTGTGTATATATATGTGTATATATATGTATATATATATATATATATATATATATATATATATATATATATATATGTATATATATATATATATATATCAGTATGAGTGTATTTATAGATGAATATTCCATTAGGTTTTTATATTTATCTTCCAAGGTAGAGCTTGAGGAACTGCCGTCTAGGTTTAAAAAAAAAGTATCAACGGTATATTTCATATTCGTGTGTATACATAATAAGACTGATTTTTTGCAACTGATTGTGCAACTTCTGAAATCAAGCCACTTGTCAAACTAGTCATTTACGTGAACTTATCAGTGCGACTGCAAGATCAGATTTATACTTTAATGGTGAGTTTGTTCATTCCTAAATTACGGTCCTAAAACTACTACCAAGTGTACTGTGATATTGTTTATTATAGTTTCAAATCGCTAATACAAGGCTAATCAGGACGAGCATGCTTTCATCTCTCTCTCTCTCTCTCTCTCTCTCTCTCTCCTCTCTCTCTCCTCTCTCTCTCTCTCTCTCTCTCTCTCGTTTATGTTGTTTTTGGGAAATAAATTTTTGACACAATAATTTATTTTCTATCACCCGTTGGCTTTAGAATATGTTTAAGCTTAAATAACTTAAAATGTTTGCATAATGTTTCTACTCTATAAGGAATATTTTGTGTTGGAGGAGGGATAGTTTGAAGTGTATTGAAACTGGAGTCGTTTGTTGAGATTGGTTTACATGAAAATTATATTAGTAAGGGAAAGGTATCATTGGGAGAAAATCAAGTAATTTGTTATAAATAAAAGAAATACAACATGAAAGAAATTGGAAAAAAACAATAGATATAAATTGAAAAAAAAAGAATAAAGGAGAACATATGAGAATGGTTTGTGGGTTTTTATCTTGCACTATTCTTTTTGGATTGAATGTTCTAGTTTAAATATCAATTAGTACTTGGATTGTTGGGTTTTGAATTTTTCTCTCTTAGGTGAAATTTCTGTTTAACTAATCACATGAAATGCTTTATTTCTAAGAATTACATGTTATTGTTAATTACACCATGACTTGTAACATGGTGCGTGTATCAGTGAAATTAATTATTGATTTCGGAAATGAATGTGATATTATGGTACTGTAAAATATCTTGAGACGGGGTCAAGTTCTGTACTCTGGACATATTCATTAAATTATCTTTTTCCTCATAAGTGATGGCCCTTGTTGTTCTTGGATTTAGGTGGCAGTAGCGTCCTTTATGTTAAAAAAAAGAAAAAACATATTTTTAATATAAGGCGTAAGAATATTCATGAAGCGTACGGAGCGGGGGTTTATTTTACCATTAAGGGAAATTATAATAACTTTTAATATAAAAAAATTTTAACCGCAAAATATATATTTCCGACGTCAATTACATGTGAATAAACAATCTTTGCACTGCCACATAATAAAAACAAATCAATCGTTTAGTCATCTTTTCTCTAAATATCACATTTTAATATTTACAAAAGCTGTACTGTATATTGGTTATATATTAACGATTATTTTATTCTTTTTCCTGTGGGTTTTAGGTTCATGTTCATAATTTCATTTTGAAAATAGAATATAAGTTGTATACACGATATATATCCTTTTTAAATGAATGTTAGGGTTTTGCTAGATGTCCTTTTTATTCTTTTAATACTAGTGCTAATGCTTTTTATTATATAGTTTTCCTTTTTCATGTAAACATTATCTTATTATATTTACCCTTTAGGGCGTGAATATTAGTTTCTTTTTTATTCTTTATAAATACTCTGCTTTGATATTAGTAGTTTTCCATTATGCATATTTTTTTTTTATTTTTTTATTCAATTTCAATCCGTTTAAGTAATAATTTTTTGCTACTGAAATATCAGTCCGGTATATAGACATACATTTTTGCGAATTGTTTATGACTTGTATGAAAGACCTCCTTCCTTTAACGTATGGTCGTCACATAGTCGACAACGACTTCCCTCCCATTTGACAGTAACTCTGCCGATGCCTCTCCGCTATCATCTCTCAGAAGTGAAAAGAAGAAGAAGTCCGCCATGGAAACGTCATTTCCCTTAGACTAACGAGTGTGCGCCAAGTTCCATCGAACGTGGTTTATGGCTCTGGTATCCTGAATAAGCTTGTTTGGAGCTCCGACGATAAATGGGGGCCAAGATGAATGGCTGAGAGTCCTGTGTGTCACAAGATGTAATGATGCATCAGAGATGGATGTCACTTGCTCCCACAGGGAGGCTGATAGAAAAGGATACAGGGGCAAGACAGGGTGAGGTGATTGTTGGGGGGGTGGGAGGGGAGGAGGGGTGATGTGATTGGTGGGGTGGGGGTGGGGGGGGGGGTGCAGAAAGGTGCCTGGGGTCTAAGGGTGAGGGAAGAATGTGCCATACATCGTGCTGGGAGATTTGTTTATGAAATGCGAATGTTTGGAATGGCGACACTTCGAATTTTTCTCTTTTTACAATTTAATTTCAAATTCCCCTGTTCTGTTCAACTATATTTTTGTACGTCGTTCTCTTAAAATGATGATTTTCATTTTTTTTTTTAATCTTTTTTTTTTTTCTTTTTGGTTGTCTTAGCTGGTATTCCTTTGTGTGAATTCTGTGTAATTGTATCTTAAGTAGGTGTCTTGAAAGGCGTCTAATTAAACTTGCATGTACTTTGCGCGTTGATAGAACTTGAGAGATTTTAAAAGAGAATAATTAATTTGAGAAATTTAAAAAGAGAATATCAAATGTAACACGGACTTGCTCGCGCTTTTCTTTATTGAATAAACTGAATTGTCATGACTATCTATCTGTATTTAGTATTTCTTTCTGATTCTAATAAAGGATGAATATAATAATAGTGTCTGATCATTTCTCCACGAAATATAATTCCAAATGATTCTTAATTAATTAACCGGAGTAACCGGAAATTACACTGAGAAAGCGTTGAAAACAAATAATTCCTTTA
>NC_090739.1:32162878-32167878 GCF_036898095.1 Palaemon carinicauda | reverse complement strand
TTAACCAAATTTTTTAAAGTTTTCTTCTACAAGTTTGAACTAAACACACGCACACGCTCACACATATATGTATGTGTGTGTGTAAATTGAAACATGCATGAAGGCAGTTGAAATATACGTAAGTTAAATAACTAACAGGCTAAATCAGTTGTGAGTTGAGT
This sequence comes from Palaemon carinicauda, assembly GCF_036898095.1. Classification (NCBI taxonomy): domain Eukaryota; kingdom Metazoa; phylum Arthropoda; class Malacostraca; order Decapoda; family Palaemonidae; genus Palaemon; species Palaemon carinicauda. Next base: position 32,167,717 of record NC_090739.1, on the reverse strand, counting down.
TTCGATTAGATCATATTTTATATCCATGCCAAGTCATTAAGTACTGACGAAGCTGATTTGTCAATCTTGAATCTATCTTCTTGAAGATATTTAACAATCACAAAATAGGTATGCAAACAGTTGATGGGGAAAAATTACAGAGGGAAATCCATTGTGAATAAAAATAAGATGAAAGTTGATTAAAGACAAATAGTTGTCAGTGAAGGAGAGGGGGTCCATGTTGGACCAACAGGGCACATGGAGGACCAAGCTTTACATTGGTGGTTTTTAGGTATAGAAGTAATAGGAATTGCTCCGTGATTCGTAGGTCTAAGAAAGCCAAAATAGGGATGGCCAGTCGGAGGAAAGGGAACTATGTCAACAAAAAGTTTCTAGGGGAACATGGGGCTTACACACTCGAGAATACTTTATTCGGAAGGGCCCTCAAGGGGAAGGGAGAAGAATATCTGTATGTATTCGCCATTCGACGGCGAGATCGCGAAAGGGGATTTGGGATTGATTTGGCGTGTGTCCTAAGGATACACGATTTGAATATTGGGAAAAAGAGAAATATGAATAAAGATATTTGTTCTTTGGGGGGCTTGAATTATCTCGTCTTGAGAAGGGCGCTCGAATGTTTTTGAGTGGTTGTTGTTTTTGTTTATTTATGAAGAAATATTTACAATTCAGGTTCCATTTCTCTTGTAGGATTTGTTATTGTAACACTTATGCAGATGGATGCTTCATTAAACATGCATATGTGTATAAGTGTATAGAAATTTATTTTGGAAATTTTCATATTGCGCATGAAGTGGTTGTCTATTTCAGAGCTGATAAGTATTACAATGTATACTTGTATGTGTGGACTTGTAGTATACATTGTTTTTACACAATAATCAGTACCTTGCAGTATTAGTCTTATGTTTGTATGAGATATCGGCATGTACGTATTGCTCTTGAATAGGCTATATTAATTCCATATTATGATTTCGTATCTTTATTTCAAAATGTTAATTAACCGGTTATATGATAAATGTTTTTTTTATGAAATTAAAGTCAATATCAATAAGAAAATTATAATTGATATTAAGAGAAATGATTCATTGACTTCTTAATTAACAAAGCAAATCATAATCAGTTGTGGTAATAATTTTGGCGATGAATTCTATAAAAATTTAATTATTTTTATGGAAAATTATTAATATTTAGTAAATCAGTTCACTGGATTAAAAATAAGACGAAGATGCATTGAAAAATTGGATTGAACAAATACACATGTTCGGGAAAACTATTTTTTTTTCCCCTTTTGAAACTATTATCTTTAGGTTTTTTGGGGGTTGTGCTGGAATAAAATGTTTTGGGGGCTGTTCCAGGGGCAGTAACAAAGAGAAGAGAAGATTCGCGTGGGGGAGATAGACTGTAGTGAAAACCTTTGGGCGGAAGACTTATTTTTTTCTTTCTTTTATTTTGGCTATTGTTGAATTCAGGGAAAGATTTGAAAAACTGTATGTTTTTCTCGTTCCTCCTCCTCCCTTTTTATCCCCATCTTTTAAATTGTATTGACACTGGGAGAAGGAAAGCGAAAAAAATGATATAAACCCAACGAGGAATCAATTTGGATTGATCTCTTTTTTATGGCGTTGTCTCTTTGTGTGCGAAATTCGAGTTTTGATTTATCACTCTTTCCCCTTTTAACAACATTTTTTAATTTCATTCGAAAGTCAATTTTTATTGAAATATATGCTTCATAGTATCGACAACTTCTATATAGTTATTTAATTTTGAATGTGTGTCTTTAGTCTCCTTCTTCTTACTTACCTAATTTTGTTAGTTAATAGATACAATGAATTAACATGTTACTTGGAGGTTTTTTTGAAGGTTTGAATTCTGTGTAAATTTCATAATTACAAATTATAGGTTTGGGTTTCTTGTATGCTCAATTACGTAATTGCGGTCACTTGTTACTACTTCATCGATCAACTGAATATTCCCATCTATTTACACGGCTTATTTATCTTGGATGACAAATTCTCAATATGTGTTTTCTTGTTCTGACCTTCGATCAGTAAATATTTTTGTAGTTACGTAAATTATTTTTCGTTTTAATGGATTTATTCCATTCTATTATATATATTTATATGGATATAAATCTTTTTACTTGTTTTCCTGGTAATCTACCCTTTGCTAAAAGGTTATTGATAAGTTTTACTTCGACGTTAAATTCCCATGATGATATATTTGAACCGTAGTCTGTACATTATTTATTTTTTTTTTTTCAGAAATTGTTACAAGTAAAATCTTCCCATTGCTGATTATAAGTGAACTAATATTATTTAGTTACGTCGTCTGCTTTTATGACTCCCCTAATCTATTCCTGGAGTAGATTGTCTCCATTATGTCATTTCTGGAGTAATATGAATATTACTAAACGAGTTTCTTAACCAGTATGAATTACAGTCTCAAAATAATAAATCTTTTCATGATCCCATATATCATATTTTGTAAAAAATTTCATCATCATCTCCTCCTACGTCTATTGACGCTAAGGGCCTCGGTTAGAGTACGCCAGTCGTCTCTCTTGAGCCTTTAATTTAATACTTCTCCATTCATCATCTCCTACTTCGTGCTTCATAGTCCTCAGCCGTGTAGGCCTGGGTTTTCCAACTCTTCTAGTGCCTCATGGAGCCCAGCTGAACGTTTGGTGATCTAATCTCTTGGCGTGTGCGAAGAGCATGCCCAAACCATCTCCATCTACCCCTCATCCTGATGTCATCTCATCTGTTCAAATTTGAAGTAATACATGTATTGAGTTTCTTCACAGAATCAATAATTACACCTTGACCGTTGAATGTATGTGATGAAGTATTATGATATTCTCACGCTATTATACATCCTTGCAGCAGATGTTTTTAAAGTTTAGTGTTATCGATTTAAGTATATAATGATAACTATTAGATTAATTAATCCCCGTGCTTCAAATATCTATGGCAACATCCACGATATTCCCGAAGACTTCTTTACCATTTACAGGTCGTAGGTTGCCCAGCCCACCAGCCACTCGTTGAGATACTGCTGCTAGAGAGTTATGTGGTCCTTTGATTGGCCAGACAGTACTGCATTGGATCCTTCTCTCTGATTTCGGTTCACTTTCCCTTTGCCTACACATACTCCGAATAGTCTAGCCTATTCTTTACAGATTCTCCTCTGCCCTCATACACCTGACAACACTGAGATTACCAAACAGTTCTTCTTCAACCAAGGGGTTAACTACTGCACTGTAATTGTTCAGTGGCTACTTTCCTCTTGGTAAGGGTAGAAGAGAGACTAGCTATGGTAAGCAGCTCTTCTAGAAGGACACTCCAAAATCAAACCATTGTTCTCTAGTCTTGGGTAGTGCCATAGCCTCTGTACCATGGTCTTTCTCTTCCTCTTGTTTATGTTTAAGTTTTTATATTTTATATAGGAAATATTAAGTTTAATGTGGTTACTGTTCTTAAAATATTTTATTTTCCCTTGTTTCCTTTCATCATTGGGCTTTTTTCCCTGTTGGGGCCCCTGGGTTTATAGCATCCAGCTTTTCCAACTAGGGTTGTAGCTTAGCAAGTAATAATAATAATGATCAGAATGGCTATATCAATTTCGAAATGTAAATATTTTATTTTATCATTTCCCAACAAATTTTATTGTTGTAGTTCCCCGTCAGTTAAAAGCATCAATTCTTACCTTTTGTTTAGATGTACGACATGGTCATATTTCTGAGATATGAGTAATTGATAAGGTCAGGAATGTGACATTGTGCAATTGTCTAGGCATATATATACAATTTTGTTTTTTTTTATGTTATGTTAAGCCCGAAATAATCGTAACCTTTTAACATAGATAATTAAGGATCTATAACTTATGGATCTCGAGAGTAAATGTACGGTAAAGTTGGAAAAAGTTTTAATAACATCATATAGGGATTGTCAGTATAATTTTGCGAGTGCGTACGATTGAATAGAGATAACATGTGGTTGTATTGTGGATTTTACTATGAATTTATTGACCCTGAATGTACAACAGACATCTGAGATGTATACCGTGGATATGATAAGATGTAAGTGCACAGTACAAATTAAAAAGTGTGGGATATAAAGATTTTGGTATATAATATCTCGCACAACTCATTGAATGTCGAATAGAGATAGTTTTTAAATGTGTGTATTTTTCATTTAATAAAATATCTCTTTAAAGGCAATTGTTACGAAGGTGTTTTCTAAGAATATTTGTTTCATCACGGAATTATTCTTAATATTGCTCACCAAAGTTCTCATAATTTTACATAACTTTTGAGATGTAATTGTAAAGAATTTGTTACCTGACATACTTGAGAAATGCAATAAACCTTCTGTGTATGGCCTATTTTCTAGTTAATTGTGAATTATATGTCATAAAGGACCGTGGAGGTTATAAATTTTAAGTGAGTTTTTAAAGGGGATTTTCATAGGATTTTTTTTTAAGTGATGGATTTTATAAGGAGGTAACTCAATGTTATCTGATGATTTATTTGCATACATTTGTTGGTGACGAGAGGTTTAGATTGCGCAGTATTTCATTAACTTTAATTAATTGCTTTTTCCAAACGCAGCTTATTAGAGAAATTTATATGATCAGTGTTAATAATATATCTGAAAATAAACAAGATTAAGAACAAAGATCATATGAATTGTGTACAAGAAGTCCTTCAGGAGTTGTATTTCTTTTGTTTGTTCTTCCTCATGGTGCTATGATAATCTATTTTAAAATACTAATTCATTACTGAAGTTTGAAGAAAGTGAATGATAGACCAATGAGTTTGGTGTGTTTCTAATCATGTATCTA
>NC_090739.1:32145378-32152878 GCF_036898095.1 Palaemon carinicauda | reverse complement strand
TGATTGTATATTATAACATTATGTTGCTTTTGTTTGTAGGATCATTATCAGGGACATCAAGATTACCTTTATCTTATCATGAAAAGAATTTAAATTGACTAAAAACGACATTAAGAAGTATTGGAAGCGTTAGCTGGGTGACCTGGTTAAGCTAATTTTATAACTAATTTGCGAAAAAACGGATGAAAGTAAGTTGGAGTAATTACATAACTTTTCTTTTATTTTCTCTTTTGTATTTCGGTCTCTTTCTCCTTTAAATTTTAGAGGAAGTGAATTAGCGGGTTTGGGACGGTCGGTAGTCACTCAAGCTTCTGATTGAATAAAAAAAATAAAAAAATTGAAAAAAAATAAAATTAATATTAAAAATACAATGTGAAGATTGACAAAAGCGACTTCACTTATTGTAAATGAACGTAATAGTGAAAGTCTTTTTCCTCTATTAAGGTTTTGCAATTATGATGGCCATTTATGAGATTTATATGTATCCTAAATATTGCCAAATCTTTTAATCCACGGAAATAAAAGATAAAAAAGAATAGCTATTAACACAAATAGAAATTATTGCCCGGAAGCAATTACCCCAAAATATCTACTTGTTTAGAAAATCCAATTTAAACAAAAAGTTTCGAAATGTTTAAACTCTGGCCGTGAGTAACAAGGAATTGTTTTCCAGCTTCAGTGTAACTGATGGAAATTAGATAAATGATTTCATTTTTATAACATCCTCAAATCCAAATTCCGAACTTTTTGCTTGAGAGAGAGAGAGAAAGAGAGGAGAGAGAGAGAGAGAGAGAGAGGAGGAGAGAGAGAGAGAGAGAGAGAGAGAATATTATCAGATAAGATGTTTGTGAAACATAATTTGGAAATGCAGATTCTTTTAGTGTTAATATTTTGTACTTTGATTTGGTGACTGAGATATTTTATTTGGACTCTCTCTCTCTCTCTCTCTCTCCTCTCCTCTCTCTCTCTCTCTCTCTCTCCAAAGTGACGGGTCAGTAATATTTAGAATTCACTCATAAGTACATAATTAGACTTAATTTTTATTAGCCTTGAGGTGATGAATTGATTCACTGTAACCGCGTAGTTTTCCTGATGTGTTTTTTTTTTTTTTTTTCAAGTACATTGATACACCCAAATATATGCATACAAAAAAAATATCTGTCCTGATTCATACGGTCCAACAATTATGTTGCCTACTTTTTTTTTAGTTTCACAATAGCAAAAATAGAATTTTGCAGTCAGAGTTATGATTCAAAGCAAATATTTCCTTTTATAATATATTTATTTCAGTAATATTAGTTTTAATTAATTTAAGCCTTATTTCGTATGATGCATGATATAGCCGTCATTAGTTCCAATTTTGATTCGATAATCTCTGTTCATCTTTACATCTTTTGTTCTTATTATATTACTCATCATTGAATTTAGGTGATGTAAATGCTTGTTCTTGTTGTTATATTCACTTTTTTCTCAATGAAATGGAATGGAATCCTATTGAAATCTGTGTACCTTAAGCGATGGCAGATATAAGATTTAAAATCAGCAACGTCCATGTCTGTTTGTTTTTCTGATTACGTAGATTTCTAAATTTATGATATTATTTTTCATTTCTAATATCAACACTGTGTAAATTTATGTATACAAGTTTAATTTTTAAACAATGTTTTATTTTTTAATTTCATGTGTGTGTGTATGTATGTATATATATATATATATATATATACATATATATATATATATATATATATGTGTATATAGATATATATATATATATATATATATTTATTGATATATATATATATATATATATATATATTTATATATATATATATATATTTATATATATATATATATATATATATAATGTGTGTGTAAGATTGTGTGTGTATTAGTTATTTTAGGATTTAATTAATCCTGTTTAACCTATTTCTGAAAGAAATTTTTGTGACATGAACTCGAGACTGGTTTATTTTTTACTCGTTATTTCATGTCTCAGTAATACACCTGCTATTGTTGGACAAATTAATTCAGGGATGTATCATCAACAGTGCTTGCATTCATTAAGTCTTTATTACTTGTTTGCGTCAAATAGAGCGTTCGCTTTGAAGCTTTATAATAACCCTATTAAGAGTATAATTGCAACACTCTTACAATCTTTAGTTGAAAGAGAGAGAGAGAGAGAGAGAGAGAGAGAGAGAGAGGAGAGAGAGAGATTGTGTCTTTAATACAATGAAGGGAAATTTTTAGAGTACGACATTAAGAACGCTACCATATAGCGCAAGGAAAACCTGCCAGTTACACGGGGTGATGAATGGCCTCCCATGCTCCAGCGCCTGGTCATATGGTCCGAATTTATAAATCTATATCCATTGCTCTGACTGGTAGTGTTTCAAATAGGTTAGCTTCTAATCTGATAAATTTCTTTATAGCTTAATAAGAGTGTGTATTCAATTTCAATCAGGTGTCAATTAGCAAGTTCAGTGCCTTAGTAATGCATCTGATATTTTATGTGAATATAATTATATACGTGTGTCTGTATACACACGTACATAACCATTTACTAGGCACCATTAGTTTTATTCCAGTTTTGAGATTATTATTAATCTAAACACAGCAATTATAGGTTTATTATACAAATTTGTACCACTGTATTTGGCACCAGGTTTGTTTTTTTCATAGATGAAGGTATACTAATGACACGCATGTTTATATGAATGAAATTGGTATTATCATAACAATGTTATATCACTTCAGCTCCACAGAACTTGAATTCTTCTCAAACCCTCTTTAATTCTCTTTCGGTATATGTTCGAAGTGAAGAATTAATAATGTTAAAACCTAATAATTAATGCTGCCAACCGTAAAAACTTTAACCTTTTTCTGTACGGACTTTACTATAGTATTGCACGTGTTTGTGTACTTTTCACGAATGACCTCCTTAGTAAAAGTACTTTGTCACTCTAGCTGCACAAGCATCGTTAACATCTCTCTCAATCTCTCTTTGCTTGATAGCAATTCATTTATTCTCCCCAATATCCAAGGGGGTTTCGTTGCTTCTTTTCATGACTTGACCACTATCGTGATCATACCCCTTACCGAATGAACAGCGGAAGATTTTAACCCAATTTTTTTCTTTCCCTTCTCTTTAGTCTTTAGTGTCGATTTATTTTTATTTAATCTCTACACATTTGTAATTGGTGTCTCATAAAACCCCCTTTCCGTTGTTTTATATAAGGTTCGTGTGGTTGGTCGTGAGGCATTAATTGTTACCCCCCCAATAAAACTCCGGGACTCTCGCATTATTGCTCCAGCGACCCCTTCCAAGCCCCCACCGCACCTAACCGCTGCTCTTTGGTTTTCAAGATCACATACATGGTCAGGTCCTCCTTCTCCATGTACCACCCCCCTCCTCCTCCTCCTCCCTCCTCCCACTCCTTGATTAAGTATTTATCCTCAATGGAAATTGCATTGGTTCCTCTACATTCGTTTTTTTTCCTTTAAAATTCTGGTTATCATTTTTATGTAATTTTTCATATAAAGAATCAAATGTTCATATAATTTACCTACAATTTTTAATATAAATACTTATTGAAGTGCGTGAATGAGAATATACTTGGCGAAGCAACCATTTTAACATCAGTCCAAGAGTGCTCAGACGTTGAGAAGCACTTCAGCTCTCCTTACTGTTCGAAACATAAACTTGGACTTTGTGTAAATTAAATAAGAGTTATTTTATTATATAAAACAACACACTACCTCCTTAAACAAACAAACGTATAGCTGTTTGCACGCATTAGGAATCTTGAATTTTATGCGTTTGCTGTTTTTGTGGGGCTGCTTTATTAAAGTTTGAGAATTAGGTGAAGACCATTTATCTTTCCACAAAACCTGGCGACCATTTAGTTTACAAATCCTTCCTCGCTCATGTTTTCCTTTCATCACTACAAACTTTCCGTCTCCCCTTTCCCTCCTCTTCATCCCTTTACCAGCCTTTTGATTATAATTTCTTGTATTCTCTTTCATCTTCCCCCCAATTGCCTTTTGTTATTTTTCTTGTTAGAGTCGCCGACTGTAGAATCTGACTGCGACAAGTTACCAAGTGCCTACCCCACAAAAAGCTCTCTCTCTCTCTCTCTCTCTCTCTCTCTCTCTCTCTCTCTCTCTCTCAAGTAAGTACTGTTACTTGACAAAGAGAGTAAATCTCTGGAGTGAGTAAGTTAATATCAAAGAGACTCCTAAATGAGCAAACAGTCTCTGAACAAAAGGAATGAGAGAGAGAGAGAGAGAGAGAGAGAGAGAGATTCTGTTCATTTTGATAAATACTCACACACGCACGCACACACACACACATATATATATATATATATATATACATATATATATATATATATATATACATATATGTGTGTGTGTGTGCGCGCGCGCGCTTGTGTGTGTTTGCACACAAAAAGAGACAAATGCAGTTTCTAGTCCACTGCAGGACAGATCCCTCAGACATATCTTTATTCATGTGTAAAGTTTGGCTACTTTTCATCACCACGTCTGATCGCTTACGACAAACCAACCTAGTATGTGTGACCCTGCTTAGTATAGCTTTGCTGATCATGGTAATACACAAACCCTTTCCCCACGCAGAAAAGTGTATATTATATATAATATATATATATATATATATATATACATACATACAGTATATACTGTATACTTTATATATAAGTATTTACATTAACATATGTTGTATTAAAAGTAGAAATAAACTGGAAAATGTCTTTCACAGACTTTAGGTACATAAACAAGGATTTTGACGAGAGAGATAAGTGTTTTGATTTCGAATCTCTCCATGTTGAGTGTCAATGCAGGCGAAGGACTTCCTCATTCAAAGATTTGTGCTGAGGTACGTCTGGGTACTCAATCCAGAGGAGAGAGAGAGGAGAGAGAGAGAGAGAGAGAGAGAGAGGCTTCTTCAACTCTATAACACGACCTATGATTGGTTCTTTTAGATTCTCCGTTAGAATAGTTGGAAGTTTTATTTCCGCTTATTGCTGCGTATACCACATTAAGAGAGGAAGAGAGACATAAGTAGTTTAGGTTATAGCCAACTCTTCAACTCAAAAAGATGACATACAAGTGTAAGAAAATTTGCCCTTAGATTACTTAATTGTGGATGCCTAGGTATTCCTGTACATACTGCAATGTAAGAGAACGAAAGAGAGTGGGAATAGAGAGAGAAAGAGGGACAGGGAAAGGGAACCAGCGTGCCATGTAATGCTGGAAACTGGATGTAGAATAAGGAATCTCTTGGGATGAGTGTGAGCGAGACACGTGAGCGGAGAGGAATTTCGGAAACGTGAAAGATTGTTGGGAGATGAAATGGAAATGCAGAGAAAAAGTACCCGAGCATGCGATGATTTTTAAATGGCCTTTCAAAAAATATTAACAAAGAATTGTTGGAACTCTGTACTGCGAATATGACAGTGATTTAAAAATTTCCATGAAAGAACGCAGACAATTTCACGCACAGGAAACTTGCGGAGAGCACCAACTGCAATTGAGTTGTTCTGATGGACGATGGCAAAGAAAGATACATACTACACGCGTATATATATATATATATATATATATATATGTATATATATATATGTATATATGTGTGTGTGTGTGTGTATTGAACTAACTTTCCCAATTGCTTACTGAAATATGTGAAGGTTATAAGTTTGCCAGTTATTGTGTTGATTATTCATCTAAATGGAAATGACTGGTTCCCCTATGATTTTGTATTGGTGTTTATATTTTTCTGGAATTAATATGTGTATATACATAAAGTTAATTGTGTTAAACTTCTCATTCTCGTCCGTAACTTACCTGTCTTATACTGTAATATGCAAGGTAACACTTTTGTAAATAGGTAATTAATAAACTTAATTTGTTACTTTGCTTATTTTTCTTGTACTTTTCAGCATAGCATTTTTTGGAACTTTCAATAGCAATATGATTATAATAATTGATATGCATTTGTTTTTTATCAATTCATATCTATTATTAAATAAAATTTTGATTTTTTTGGGGTGATGTTACTGTACTTGTACAACATGTAATATTTATTCAAATTTTCAAAATATTTTCCCAGTATGCGAATTATTGTAATTGATATCATTGTTACTAATGTTTTTCGTGCTATTATGAGAACACTGTAACCCGTGTTTTTGAATTCGTGAAATTTTCGGAGTAATCCTCCCTCCAAATGACCACATAGTAAATTCTCGAGAATGCAAAGCTTAAGACTTGGAATTGGAAAGACTTGCAGAAAATACTCATCATGTTTACTAAGGATGTCATAAACTGTGGCTATGTAAATATACAATCTGTTGGTAATAAAACTATTCAAATTCGGGAATTGATAAAGGAGAAATATTTTGACATACTAGCATTATCTGAAACATGGTTAAATAACTTGGACAAGGCAAAGATCACTGAAATGACACCCCTCACACACACCTTCTTTCACATACCGAGAGAGGGTAGGTCTGGTGGGGGTGTCGGACTCATTATTCATAAAAGTTACTCAAATCTTAAAATGAAGGCATTGAGGTTTCAAGAGGAAACTGAAGACTTTCTTATTTCATGAGTCGTATAACAGTGACGATTTAACGGTAAATGAACAATACGTGATTTGAAACGTTAAATACTCTGAACGAACAAGGTAAAACGACAGTGGAGGTCGTGTAGAGAGTGGGGTTCCCCTGCTGTGTGGGACCGGAAAAGCAGCCGTCAAAGTGATAAGTAAAGTATCTTGTATTGACTTTACCAAATACCATGAAACGGTAATTAAATGGTAATAAATGGGTTGACATCTATAAGGAAGTTTACAGAATCTATCTGCCATTGAGCTGAGCTTATGACTTCATTTCGTTTGTATGTTGTTATTTTAAAGCGAATAATAATAATTATTGATAATTATACAAAGTGCCAAGTACCGTTATTGTACGAATATCCTTAAGCATTATTATTATTATTATTATTATTATTATTGTAGTAGTAGTAGTAGTAGTAGTAGTAGTAGTAGTAGTAGTAGTAGTAGTAATTTTCTAGTAGGGCTTTTCTCTAATATTATAGTCCACATCCTAGGAGACCTGCCTAAGGGGTTGAGGTGCCCCCCCCCCCCTTTACTAGGAACTCCTTCCTTAACCAGAGCCCGGGGCACCCACGTAACCCTCACACCTAACACCCCCACATCAAACGGCAATCCCTCTTCAGTTATGGCAGCCCGATTTTCCTTTTCAATTTCCATAATCGGGAGCTATTTTGTATTCGCAAGAGCGCTGGAAGAAAAGGGGGGAAAAAGAGGTAGATGGAGGATAAGGGAATTCCTACGGGGAGGGGATGTGAATATCTCCCCAAACCATCATATCCTCCCTCAATCGCCAACTTCAACTCTCATCCTACGGTCTTGCTGATGGCCGCCGCTGATGCCCACAGCCAAGAGTCGTGACACTCTCTCTC
>NC_090739.1:32125378-32130378 GCF_036898095.1 Palaemon carinicauda | reverse complement strand
ACCAAATAAAAAGTGACTCTTTAATAATAATGATGAATTATTCTAATGTATTTATATGTTTATTCGTTTCATTTAAGAAAAAAAAATCCTGGTCAGGTCATTTGTTTTATTTACTGCAGTTGCACTGCATTGTTCATATTAGTTATTCTTTTCTCGCTAAAAATCCCACATCATGAAGAAGGCTTTATTTTTAATATCGCAAGGGCTGTAATGTAAGTGTATATTCACGCCCGCTTGTGGGCGCACTTCTGTACCACTCGCCTTTTCTATTCGATTATTCGAGAGAATAGCTTGTATCACACCAGAGGCAATGTTAAATTACTTTTTTTGAAAAACTTAGTTATCAATTTAACACTTTTTTTCAGTAGTCCTCTTTTTTCTGTTATGCCAGATCATTTACGTAATTAAAACTCGTTTGATATTGGAGTTTCAAATGGAATTTTTAATTAAAAACAGCAAATTCCCTATAATTGCGGAATAATCAACCGAAATTAGATTTTGATCTAGATAAATTATTTTTATATCCTCTTTATGCGTTAATGTGGAGTCAGAGATATAAATTGGGATACTTTTAAGCTAATATAGAATGGGTTTTGATACCGATGTTTTCAGTGTTTCTTCTTCTTTGCCTGAAGAAAATTCCTCTTAATACCCCGAGCTTTAGTATTACATTAAATGTATTGGTATTAATACTAAGATAAGTTAGTTATTCATGATCTGGAAATGTAAGCATATAATAGCGCCCGAACAAAAATGTATGCATGTGTGTATGTAAAAACAGTTTAGTTTTTCTCGAGAATCTTCAAGTGCTCTCCTGCTTAGTTATGGACACTTGAGGCAAAACAAATATAAGAGGTTCATGGTTATTTCATTTTACTCCATATTTAAAGAAGCGTAATTTTCACCATAACCTTTTGACATAAAATTTTATCCTAGCTTTGACCGTCTTTGGAATCAGTCTTCATCGATGATTGGATAGACTGACAAAAAAAGGGTATCTTTTTTTTTTTAGATATGTAATTTTTAACGGATTTTGCATTTTTTTAGGTCAAAGACCTAAAAAAAAATAAATCCTGGATCCCCCTTTATTCTCTCATCTGGTTAAAATATTTGAAGTGCAACATTAAATGTAGTGTACCGTGTCGCGTGAATAAGTACAACTATGTGTACTTTCCTGGAAACACAAGATCACTTGGACTTCTCTCTTTTGTGACAGTTGTTTCCGCCTGCCTACGCAGTTTTTTTTTTTAAGTTTTGAAGATATACCATAACAATGAGTCAATCTTGACCCTTACAGAGTTCCCCGAATAAATTCGGGAGAAGTATAATATAATATATATTAAATCTAATTGAAAAAAAAATAGAGTAAAAGCTATGATACGTATTTATACAAATCTTCAAAACAGAAAAACACTGATTCGATAAAATGTCAAAACATTCAGTATCCGCTAAAATCTCGGTTATCGTTTTCTGACCAAAACAAAAATTTAATTGTCTTTTAGAAATTGTATATTCATAGAGCTTATGCTGTATGGTTGAAATCGTGTTACACACGCTGCATTTGGGCACTATTTTGGGAAGTGTGTACATTAAAAATCTATGGGTCAATCTTGTATGACCAATTTACAATATTATTAGAATTACTTCTGTCCTTTTTATCTTTTTTGCTTGATGATTCTCATGGTAAGAACATTGATTTAATTTGTTTCAAATTATTATATCCTGATTCAGTATTCCAAATAATTTGTCATTTTGTCACTATAAAATTATGGCCACATAGTTCTTAACGGAGAGTTCAATGCAGAGTCCTGGTAATTTTATGGCTGATTTAGTTGTGGCATCTGAGGTTCATTACCAATAACTCCTAAGTATTGGAATATGCTGGATTCCGGCTCGAAATCCAGCATATTCCAATACTTACCCCTTGAGGATAGAATTTGTTAAGGAGCTCTCTGATTTGTAATAATAGTTGGTTCTTATGTGAATAACCTTCTGTGGCACTTCTTGAATATGAATAAATGACAAACTTGATATTCATTTTATCTTCAACTGTTTTAACAATGTCTATTTCTAGCAAAATCACTGACAGTTCAGATATAGAAACTGATGCTTTACTAGGTAATGATAGCCGACTGTTTCCTAAGGATACTGCAGCACAGCCACACCCATTGAAGATTTTCAATTATCATTATATACAGTATAGTATAGTGGGATCCTTTCCTATGAATATGTTTCAATGTATGTTGTTTATGGTGACTCGGTGTATGGTTATATTTCTTCGATAAATCAAAATGATTGTTGATTTAGGTTCATACGATGCTTTGCATTCGGGCTTTACCTTTTTTTATATTATGTATTTTTTGACAAGATTTTTTAAATTGTATTGATTTTTTCACGCTTGGTTTCTAAAATTTAGAACGCCGTGAAAGCGTTTGTCAACTAAACTAGAATGTTTTCGTACCGTTCTTGTTTAAATTGTAGAATTATTTATATTATTTTCTTCTAAAATGTAGAACGTTTTCAAACCGTTCGCGTCTAAAGTAAAGAATATTTTGCACCGGTCGTGTCTAAGATATAATATTATATTCCTTTTACTATTCATATTTAAAATAGACTTCATACCATTTCTTTTTGAAATAACGATATTTTTCTGCCGTGTCCAAGATATACAATGTTTTGTTCTCTTAGGTTATCAGTGGTCGCTTTGTCAGTATTTCCATTTGGAATGATATGAAGGAAAATCGGATTTGTTTTATACAAAAATCACTCCGTTGCTGATGACGAAATGATACTGCGGTCGAGTCTCCTTCCCATCCTTACTCAATTTTCTCGTAATAAATTCTACGGAGCTCAAGATTGGCAAGTCGTATAGAGCCAGGTAATTCGATTCAACTCGTCAGCTTGACTGCTGTGCATTCGCTTGACATAGACGCAGACTCTCTCTCTCTCTCTCTCTCTCTCTCTCTCTCTCTCTCTCTCTCTCTCTCCTAGCCACACACTTTGTAAGTTGGCCGTAACACCCATTGTGCATAATTTAGTGAGGAAGGGAGAACCAGAGGTGACTCATTACTCGAGTACTTTTTTATCAGTCTCTCAGGGAGACATAAACATAGCGGTCGTTGCCTGTAGACGCGCACGTAAAGACCCCGGGCCCTTTGTGAAATCGACACTAGCATTTGACAATCCTAAGGTGACCTGGCTAAAGGAGAATAGAATAAAAGTAAAAGACTCGGATGTGTCATTTTTTTTTCCGTTAGAATACGCCAGGACCACATTGCAGTCTTTTGTTCCTAGAATTTTTAGTAATTTTGTTCCTTAGAGCAATAACCAATCGGTCTATGATTTTGTCTGCAGGTTCTTAATATTTTATTTTCTTAATATAACCTAACCACGATTCGAGGATAGGAAATTTTAAACAATTTTCAGAATTTAACCATATCTTTTTTGTTTTTTTTTCTGGAGACTGGTAATCCCCTTTCAGTGATCTTGGGCAACTATTACTATTAACCCTCAGGCATAACTGAACATTAGTGTTAACACCCTAGCTACTGTGGGTTTTTTCTTTTTTTCTTGCAGACGACCAGAGCAAATAGTTCTCAATCCACAGTGTCAGTCTTACCTGAAAAGGAATGTCCGCCTTTATTTTTATTTGTATTACAATACATTAACAAATTCTCTCTCTCTCTCTCTCTCTCTCTCTCTCTCTCTCTCTCTCTCTCTCTCTCTCTCTCTCTCTCTCTCTCTCTCTCTCCTCTATGAAAGAAAGAAAAATCAAAGAAGCATGATAACACTGATGGCGGCGGGAGAGCGCTTCTCTCCCCGCTAAAAGATAAATGACTTTATGACAAGATATTTATTGGCTATTTGGTCCATTTTTGTGACTGAGTGAGGGTCCCGGGAATCATAATAGGATCTGCTCCTCGCTTCATCTCTCTCTCTCTCTCTCTCTCTCTCTCTCTCTCTCTCTCTCTCTGGAGGTTCTTGCTTTCGTAGTCTATCTTTATCTGTTCCCTATTTTTTGTTCTTCCTATCGTTATCATTCTTTTGTATTTTGCTATTCCTAACCCCTATATTTCATTTCTCTTTCTTCGTGTGTGATGTATATCTTGAACATGATATCCTTTCATTTTTATTTTCTTCAAGGTTTGTGCTTCTACATTTTTTCATTCAGGTTTTGTTTCCATTTACTTTTCTTTATGATTAGTGATAGATTATTTTTACTGCTCTTTTAATTAGATGTCTTTTTCATTATTTTAGATTTTGTTTCTTTTATTTTCATTGAATAAATTCATGGGTTTTATCGTCCCCAGCCAAAGGCTCAGAAAACAATAGACATTTGTTTTTGGTTCCTCTGTAGTGGTCTCTTTCTCATTGGTTTTGAGTTCATCTTGGGGGGGTTCTTGATATTTCTTACTTTATTTTCCTGTTCTCTTGAAAATAATTACTGTTATTTTGACATATAGTTATAGGTATGTTGCATTAGCGCAATGTGTGTTCATATATACAGTACATATAAGTGTATGTTTGTTTGTTTCGGTATCGGTGTGTATATGTTGATATATTTGTATAGATATGAATTGTATATATATATATATATATATATATATATATATATATATATATATATATATATATATATATGTATAATGTATATGTATATATATATATATATATATATATATATATATATATATATATATATATATATATATATATATGTATATATATATGTATATATATATATATATATATATATGTATATATATGTAATATATGTATAATGTATATATATATATATATATATATATATATATATATATATATATATATATATATATATATATACATATCTCACTATTAATGAGATATTGACAACTCCCACACAGGGACCGTATTTTTCTACTGTGTTATTCATCAAGTGATTATTCTATCCATTCTGTAGAATGTCTGTTGTAAGAAAAATTATCCGTCCTGTAATATTTACTTTTTTCTTACTGGTT
>NC_090739.1:32115422-32120422 GCF_036898095.1 Palaemon carinicauda | reverse complement strand
GAATGCAAAGCTTATGACTTGGAATTGGAAAGACTTGCAGAAAATACTCATCATGGATACTAAGGATGTCATAAACTGTGGCTATGTAAATATACAATCTGTTGGTAATAAAACTATTCAAATTCGAGAATTGATAAACGAGAAATATTTGGACATACTAGCATTATCTGAAACATGGTTAAATAACTTGGACGAGGCAAAGATCACTGAAATGACACCCCTCACACACACCTTCTTTCACATACCGAGAGAGGGTAGGTCTGGTGTGGGTGTCGGACTCATTATTCACAAAAGTTACTCAAATCTCAAAATGAAGACATTAAGGCTTTCAGAGGAAACTGAAGACTTTCTTATTTCATGAGCTAGTAACAGTGACGATTTAACAGTAAATTAATTATACGTGATATGAAATGTTATATACTCTGAACGAACAAGGTAAAACGACAGTGGAGGTCCTGTAGAGAATGGGGTTCCCCAGCTTTATGGGACCGGAAAAAGCAGCCGTCAAAGTAAGTAAGTAAAGTATTTTGTATTGACTTTCCCAAATGCCATGAAACGGTAATTAAATGGTAATAAATGCGTTGACATCTATAGGAAGTTTATAGAATCTATCTGCCATTGAACTGAGCTTATGACTTCATTTCGTTTGTATGTTGTTATTTTAAAGCGAATAATAATAGTAATTGATAATTATACAAAGTGCCAAGTACCGTTATTGTAAGAATGTCCTTAAGCATTAATTTTATTATTATTATTATTATTATTGTAGTAGTAGTATGAGTAGTAGTAGTAGTAGTAGTAGTAATTTTCTAGCAGGGCTTTTCTCTAATATTATAGTCCACATCCTAGGAGACCTTCCTAAGGGGTTGAGGTGTCCCCCCCCCTACTAGGAACTCCTTCCTTAACCAGAGCCCCGGGCCACCCACGTAACCCTCACACCTAACCACCCCCACATCAAACGACAATCCCTCTTCAGTTATGGCAGCCCGATTTTCCTTTTCAATTTCCATAATCGGGAGCTATTTTGTATTCGCAGGAGCGCTGGAAGAAAAGGGGGGAAAAAGAGGTAGATGGAGGATAAGGGAATTCCTACGGGGAGGGATGTGAATATCTCCCCAAACCATCATATCCTCCCTCAATCGCCAACTTCAACTCTCATCCTACGTTCTTCGATGGCCGCTGCTGATGCCCACAGCCAAGAGTCGTGACACACACACACTCTCTCTCTCTCTCTCTCTCTCTCTCTCTCTCTCTCCTCTCTCTCTCTCTCTCTCTCTCTCTCTCTCTCTCTCTCTCTCTAGAGCTTCTGCTGAAAATGAAAGAATACAGATGGTCGGATTTTTTTTTAAGCAGTTGTTTCATGGAAAAGAAAATAAATTGATGAAAATGTAGGACAAAATTATAAAGGTAAAACCGGTAAAGAAAAAAATTTGACGAAGAAGAAAAAGAGTTTTTGACGGTGAGGTAATAGCGTGTAATAGAGAAATTTAGGTTGAAATAATTTTCTAGAATAGGTAAAAATTTTTTGAATGGTTCTAGTAGCGTGGTATGATTACTCCTTCTAACTTCTATTTTGATGATATTCAATTATTTCTTGATATTTCTTCACCTTTCTTCCCCCCCACCCCCCCTAGCTGCGACCCCCAATGGTTGACTAACAATTGGGTACATAATTTTCTGCTTAGTTGAACAGAGGCATGCTGGATTTTCAGGAACCCTACCATCCGTTTCCCCTCGTTTGGTGAGAGATTCTAACGTTTGCCACACAGATTACGGCAGAGAGAGAGAGAGAGAGAGAGGAGAGAGAGAGAGAGAGGAGAGAGAGAGAGAGAGAGCACCAGCCAGCCATTATAGGAAAAAGTTAAATTAAAATGACAATAATAACATATAGAGAAAGGGCATTGAATGGCCATGTAAATGATCTGCACTGAGAGAGAGAGAGAGAGAGAGAGAGAGAGGAGAGAGAGAGAGAGAGAGAGAGAGAGAGAGCACCAGCCAGCCATTATAAGAAAAATTGAAATTAAAATGACAATAATAACATATAGAGAAAGGGCATTCAATGGCCAAGTAATTGATCTTCACTGAGAGAGAGAGAGAGAGAGAGAGAGAGAGGAGAGAGGAGAGAGAGAGAGAGAGAGAGAGAGAGAGAGAGAGGAAAAATAAGTGGAACTAGAAATTAAATGGAAGCAGGGGAAGCAAAATGAGAGTAATGAGAAGGAAGGGATTAATGACAACGAAGTGAAGGGTATAGAAGAGGACATTGCCGGAGATAATTAAATCGTATAATTGTAACCCGAATTAACTAGGAATGATAATGACGGGGACCTCGTCATGAGGAGATTCAGTATTTCAGAGCCATAAATGACCGCATACGGGGAGATTAAATGAGTTTGGGTCTGAACTTTTAAGTGAGTAACACTATTCCGATAAGGATTTATAGAAAGAAGTTTGTATTTGTATATATATGCATATTTGTAGATGTGTGTAATATATATATATATATATATATATATATATATATATATATATATATATATGTGTGTGTGTGTGTGTGTGTGTAAATGTGTGTGTGTTATATGTATATATATATATATATGTGTGTGTATATACATATATTATATATATATAATATATATTATATATATAATATGTGTGTGTGTGTGTGTATATATATTAGTAATTATCCATTTTGCAGACCGGTTTTAATGATCTCATGGAAGAGAAATAAATATCCCTTTATGAAAGAGATGAAAGGAAAGGTAAACAAAGGATCGTAATAACGGAGGAATAACGTCGGATAAAGAATGTAATGTAAATTTGATAGCGAAAAAATGAAAAATAAAAGAAAATTTTCGAAGCTTGGAGTAACGTTATGTATATTAAGGTGAATGACAGTGGTGTGTTGGAAATCGTGAGAAGAGAAAGAGGGACACACACACACACACACTACGGAGAAGAGGGGTCAGAAGGACCCCTCGGGGACATTTTTCGGATTGAAGGGAACCCCAATGGAAGGGGCTTTTGAGTTTATCGTCGCAGGGGAAAATGGCGAGCTGCCCCCTTCATTCAGGAAATAGGGAGGGAAGGCGAGAGAATCGCGTAAGGTAACTAGCTTAGGATCTGGAATGGAAAAATCGCAAAAGAAATACAGTCAATGACGATACTGTAGGTTATATTGAATATTTAAGCTTTCGATATATACTGTTGACTACATTGAATATTCGAGGGTTTGATCTATTCAATAGCCATAAAGAAATCATCTCTCTTGGGAATTTCAAGTGCGCTATCTGTCTCTGTATCTGTCACCCGGAAAAGGGACTAGATATGAAAATATACACAATATATTTAAAGTCAACTTTTCTGTAAGTAAAATTAGATTAAAAGTTAGATGAAAATAGTATTGCTGGGAGAACATCAATTAGCATAAACTGAATGGGCTTTGTTAAAATCACTATACAGAAATGAATGTGTTGTAAATCATCTGAATTACATGTAAATGATATCATCGTGTGACATTTCTGTCTTGAAATTCATGTTAGGGACCAAATGACTTTCTATCTCTTATGTTTGCCGTTGAATGTTCAAAGCTTTTTGTTTCCTGTGCTTTAACATCACCATTTCGCTAGTGAACGACAATTGAAATGGATTTTAACGTTTGCTTTCCCCAATTTCTCTCTCTCTCTCTCTCTCTCTCTCTCTCTCTCTCTCTCTCTCGTAGCCTCAACTTTCCCCCCTACAATAAATTGCACAATCACCTTTACATGTAGCTTTACCCCCCAGAAATTCCCAGCGAATCACAGTTCGTTTATAGGGGAAGGTTCGAATCTAAAATGGAAAAAAAGGGGGAATAAAAACAAAGTGATTCAATTTTACCAACGTTCGCTGTGATTTAGGAATCCGCAGTTTTAGTTCGGAAAGACGTCCTCATTGGGAGCGACATAGCTGCTTTCCCCACCCGGTGGAACAATCGACTAGAGTTCATTGACTGTCGGTGTCAATCAAGGCGAGGGTGTGCTTGAGACGGATAATCGAAACCGTCGAGGAAAAACTTTAGCGGATTATATTAAGTTTGACCTTGAAGAATTATATTGACATTTGACTTGAGAGAATCATGTTGTCATTAGACTTTGGAGCATTATGCTGACATTATTTTGACCTCAGGATTTGATTTCAAAGAATTGTGGAGGTGTTTTACCTTAGGGGATTATGTTGATGTTTACATTTCGAAGATTATGTTGACTTTTGAACTCGGGGAATTATATTGACGTTTGAACTTGGGGGGTCATGTTGACGTTTATATATGGAGGAATGTGTGGACGTTTGAACTTAAGGATTATGTTGACGTTTGAACTCAGGGGATCACGGTAACATTTGACTGCAGTGAATTGAGTTGAATTTTGACTTTAGGGGATTTTATTGACGCTTGATTCAGAGTATTCTGTTTGCATTTGGATTCAAAGTATTTTTTTTGGCGTTTGACTTCCTGGGATTACGTTGTTGGTTGACGTCAACGGATTATGTAGACGTTTGAATTCAGGCAGTTATGTTTACTTTTGATTTCAGACCATTTTGTTGACGTTTTAATTCAGAATATTTTGTTGACCTTTGACTTCAAAAGATTTGTTAACCATCTTGATTACAGTTTTTTGTGACGACAGAATACTCATTTTAAACCAGGTTTTTGATCCAGTATCTCTCTGGATATTGATTGTTTAGAATGGAAGTTTTCAGTTTTTTTAATAGAATTATCTAAGAAGAGTAATGACAGTCAATATACACCTCATTATGTCTTATGTGCTATTAGTAGGTGTTTGGTAGTTGTTTAATTTTTTTGTGATATTTTGGATTAATGAGAAGCTGTTGCCGTTGAGTGTTTTAATTATTTTGAACCTGATCAAAGATAATGAAAACGATGTTAAGGGATATATGTTAATGTCGTTTATTTTTGTGGCATTTTCTATATTGTTCAGTGGTGTGTTCTACGTGACTTGCCTCATTAA
>NC_090739.1:32105422-32107922 GCF_036898095.1 Palaemon carinicauda | reverse complement strand
ATATATATTTTTATTCTGCTTAATTTGATAAATGTATGATTCGTATCGTCCTGAATAA
The DNA here is from genome assembly GCF_036898095.1 of Palaemon carinicauda. Lineage (NCBI taxonomy): Eukaryota > Metazoa > Arthropoda > Malacostraca > Decapoda > Palaemonidae > Palaemon > Palaemon carinicauda. Next base: position 32,107,864 of record NC_090739.1, on the reverse strand, counting down.
CTGAACGTAATATTACAACTGATGGTTCTTCGTTTCAATGCTTATCTGTTGTACAGTAGTCAGTGAGACCTACCATGAAATGACGTAATTTGTCTTTTGACTTAATAAGCAAAAATAAATAAATAAATAAATAGACAAATAAAAAAAAAAGTTGAATATTTCAAATGAAATTAGATCACGAATGAAAGCCGTCTTGTATATACTGGTTTCATATTTTGGATACCTTATCTTATTTTGCACTTTTAATTCGTTATGTATGTTTTTCAACGTGAAATAAATCTTTTGCTTCTTTCTGCTTTCCGATCAAACCAAATAAAAAGTGACTCCTTAATAATAATGATGAATTATTCTAATGTATTTGTATGTTTATTCGTTTCATTTAAGAAAAAAAAAATCCTGGTCAGGTAATTTGCACTACATTGTTCATATTAGTTATTCTTTTCTCGCAAAAAATCCCACATCATGAAGAAGGCTTTATTTTTAATATCGCAAGGGCTGCAATGTAAGTGGATATTCACGCCCGCTTGTGGGCGCACTTCTGTACCACTCGCCTTTTCTATTCGATTATTCGAGAGAATAGCTTGTATCACACCAGAGGCAATGTTAAATTACTTTTTTTGAAAAACTTAGTTATCAATTTAACACTTTTTTTTCAGTAGTTCTCTTTTTTTCTGTTATGCCAGATCATTTACGTAATTAAAACTCGTTTGATATTGGAGTTTCAAATGGAATTTTTAATTAAAAACAGCAAATTCCCTATAATTGCGGAATAATCAACCGAAATTAGATTTTGATCTAGATAAATTATTTTTGTATCCTCTTTATGCGTTAATGTGGAGTCAGAGATATAAATTGGGATACTTTTAAGCTAATATAGAATGGGTTTTGATACCGATGTTTTCAGTGTTTCTTCTTCTTTGCCAGAGGAAAATTCCTCTTAATGCTTCGAACTTTAGTATTACATTAAATGTATTGGTATTAATACTAAGATAAGTCAGTTATTCATGATCTGGAAATGTAAGCATATAATAGCACGCGAACAAAAATGTATGTATGTATGTTTAGTTTTTCTCGAGAATCTTCAAGTGCTCTCCTGTTTTGTTATGGATACTTGAGGCAAAACAAATATAAGAGGTTCATGGTTACTTCATTTTACTCCATATTTAAAGAAGCGTAATTTTCACCATATTAATTAATGTAACCTTTTGACATAAAATTTTATCCTAGCTTTGACCATCTTTGGGATCAGTCTTAATCGATGGTTGGATAGACTGACAAACACGGGTATCTTTTTTTATATATGTAATTTTTCACGGGTTTTGCATTACCTTAGGTCAACGACTTAAAAAAATAAATCCTGGATCACCCTTTATTCTCTCATCTGGTTAAAATATTTGAAGTGCAACATTAAATGTAGTGTGCCGTTTCGCGTGAATAAGTACAAATATGTGTACTTTCCTGGAAACACAAGATCACTTGGACTTCTCTCTTTTATGACAGTGTTTCCGCCTGCCTACGCAGTTTTTTTTTAAGGGTTGAAGATATACCGTACCAATGAATCAATCTTGACCCTTATAGAGTTCCCCGAATAAATTCGGGAGAAGTATAATATAATATATATTAATTCTAATTGAAAAAAAAAATAGAGTAAAAGCTATGATACGTATTTATTCAAATCTTCAAAACAGAAAAACACTGATTCGATAAAATGTCAAAACATTCAGTATCCGCTAAAATCTCGGTTATCGTTTTCTGACCAAAACAAAAATTTCATTGTCTTTAGGAATAGTACATTCACAGAGCTTATGCTGTATGGTTGAAATAGTGTCACACTCACTGCATTTGGGCACTATTTCGTGAAGTGTGTACATTAAAAATCTATGGGTCAATCTTGTATGACTAATTTACAATATTATTAGAATTACTTCTGTCCTTTTTATCTTTTTCGCTTGATGATTCTCATGGTAAGACCATTGATTTCATTTGTTTCAAATTATTATATCCTGATTCAGTAATCCAAATAATTTGTTATTTTGTCACTATAAAATTATGGCCACATAGTTCTTAACGGGGAGTTCAATGCAGAGTCTTGGTAATTTTATGGCTGATTTAGCTGTGGCATCTGAGGTTCATTACTTCTAAGTATTGGAATATGCTGAATTCCGGCTCGGAATCCAGCATATTCCAATACTTACCCCTTGAGGATAGAATTTGTTAAGGAGCTCTCTGATTTGTAATAATAGTTGGTTCTTATGTGAATAACCTTCTGTGGCACTTCTTGAATATGAATAAATGACAAACTTGATATTCATTTCATCTTCAACTGTTTTAACAATGTCTATTTCTAGCAAAATCACTGACAGTTCAGATATAGATACTGATGCTTTACTAGGTAATGAGAGCCGACTGTTTCCTAAGGATACTGCAGCACAGCCACACCCA
>NC_090739.1:32097922-32100422 GCF_036898095.1 Palaemon carinicauda | reverse complement strand
CTTAAACAATAAGGGCATTGCAAAGTATTTTAAGCATGCAAGCACTAATGCCAAACAGCGAATACTATTTCCGAAAGTCACATCATATCCTATATCACTGACATACCATATTCTCTGAGAAAATCTCAAGAAAATCAATATTCAATCATTTGCTTGATAATAACCTCCTCCCCACAGATCAGATTGGCTTTATACAAGGGAGATCTACGGTATCTCAGCTCATCAGCCAAACAGTCAGTAAACTGAAAACTAGAACCTATTACCTAAACAGACCCAATCTATCTCGACTTCGCCAAGGCATGGTACATTACTTCATACGACGCAATAAGCTCAAATAAAAATGGAAATGGGGACTATTCCTTAATATACTCTGTATCCTAACATCGTTGAAAAAGTAGGACATCACAGCCTTTAATAAATGGAACTATCCAACCATCACGAATCAGGCCATCGAAGTGTTAAAGCAAAAGCGAGTATGATTCATGAACACCCTACTAGAAGATGAAGTGATATTTAATACCACTGACCATTCCAGCGATCCTAATTCAGTGTGCAATTGTAACTCCATCTGACATCTTGTATTCTATTCCATTGTCGGATTCAAAATCATTTACGTTTATAACTATAAAAATGATTCATCAAATCTATCCACAGTGGGGAACGCCTCAACAAGAAAGTACTCCCTCGAGTGGTGAAACCGATCTGGAGGTAATTTATCTCTATCCGACAAGAGAGATTTGTGGTATGTGAGATGTACTCAGTTTAGAAGTATTATACTTATTCGGAATTAAATATAATACCTTTTACTCTTCTATTCCTTTCTTACTTTGTATTTCTTTGTGTATTTAATAGCCCCAAATTTCTGTGCCAGGCACATGGCATGGCTTTGGTTAATCTCATAATTAAATTATTAGTAACATCTTTGACATTTTTATTCATATTTCATCATTGTTTACGCAAGGATGCCTGTTTGAACCATGAGAACCCCATAGCTTTAGATTCAAATGAATTCTGTAATTGATAAATTCCTGGAAGGCACCTATCTTTTATTACATATATATTTTTTTTTCACAAAGGAAACGGCAGCAGTATTCCACGGAAGTGATGTACTCGTCGCCCAGAGATTAAAGCACAAAGAAAAACTATATGCATTAATGACTCAGCACTCAAAAATAAATTGGAAAACCTCTATAGTCAAATTGCCTTGCAGCAATGCTTATCGTCTATCACTGAGAATGCCACTCACCAATATTACCATTCCTTTCTTTATGATATTTTTTTTTTTTTACTTCATTCTCTCTATCGTTCCCCGTAGGGAATTTTTACATACAGCGTATTCAAGCTTTTGACGGATTTTAAATTATTTCCATCCTGTTTTAAAAGTTTTTTTGTTGTTGTTATTGTTCTTGCATTCGACGCGACTGTTGACAGAACATTGTAAATTTGTGCAACGTGTAAACTTTTCGAATTCTGGTATTTATGTAGCTTTAGCTAGAGATGTGTAGGTCTTTGACAGTATAATCTTCCAATTATTTTAATTTACCCCTTATTCTGTTACTTCCCTCCTTTATTCTTCCGTTGTTTTATCTGTATATTAATTTGGTTAGAAATGCAGATTATTTCATGAAATTTAGTTAGTTATTGAAAAATTATTCGGTAGTGCCGTTAAGATTAAAGGCAATTAGATGTGACAACCATGTGCAAACTTGGGGTTAAGGTTAATTCGTCTGACCTTTTGCTCAACCTTGATCTTGACCTTTGATATATCACATAAGATTTCTGATGAAGTAAAAATATGCCTTTGCTCATGAAGAGTAATTCAGCAGTTCATTGCATATATTAAAATTTCTCACATTTTGGTTGTAGGGTGACTGTGGTGTCGTAATTCTATACCGGCGTCAATGACCTTAGATGTCAGGATGCCTGAAAACTTTAAATCAATCAATCAATCTTAATTCTATAACTTATCTATATGGTTATTTTGTGTCTGTCTGGCCATTGGTTATCGAAGCCAAGTTTGTAACTTTTTCTGGTTTGTATTCACCTTGAAAAATTTTATTTGATAATTTGCTTTGTTTTTATTTTGTGGCTATGTATCTGGTTGCTTTCTTATGAATTTATAGATATACTAATATTTTTACAAGCGTGATAAATGTAATGAGATAAACAAGGGTTATATAAAAATAAAGCTTATGTATAGTGAAAGCAGGTTACAGAAATAGGCAGAAAGAATCCTCTCCATGAGAATCATGATAAACAATTCTGGTAATTCTGCTTTACCATTCTGATTCAAAGCAACACTATAGAATTTTATTTCAAGAAAGCCAATTCACTGAAGCCTTTTTCTAGTGAGTCCTTTTTTTCTTGCGTAATCTCGAAGAAAAGAGCAGCTTGAAAAGGGCGGGAGAGGAATTCTAATGACATCCATTGGCCTGCTTAGAATCCCCTCGAAATTGCAGCAATTACTCAAGAAAACACAGAATTTAAAACACTGAGAATT
>NC_090739.1:32077922-32092922 GCF_036898095.1 Palaemon carinicauda | reverse complement strand
ACACACACTCACACCAAGTAACTAATACAAGGCTGGTTTATATAAACTTGATAGCTAATGTAAATTTCATGTCTGTAAACTAATAGCTAATAACAGATAGAATTAGAAGGATAATGTAGATTTGCGAGTTAAAATTATGCAAGACATACATATTAACTGTTTCAAATAGTTCTTGTTAAATCTTAGTTTTCTCTGAATTAAAGGTTTACAATTTGACATTTACTTGCTTATTTTGTCCATATGCTCAGACCTGGTACATTTTGATAAGTTTCGCATTCCCCCCTCCCCACCTAAGTTAATGGATTTGATATTTAGTATGATATTTTAAAGGTATTTGGTCTTGCCTAGTACGGTTTTAGTCACTTTTTTATTCAGGACATGAGTTGACAGCTGATTTTTAAAAGTTTTATTCTGATGATTCCGTATTCACACACACACACACACACACACACACACACACACACACACACACACACACACACATTATATATATATATATATATATACACTCTATATATATATTGTGTGTGTTTATGTATATATATACATATATATATATGTGTGTATATATATATATATATATATATATATGTATGTATGTATGTATATATATATATGTATATATATATGTATATATATATATATATATATATATATATATATATATATATATATATATTTGTATTTATGTATATATGTTTGTATATATACGTGTCTATATATATATATATATATATATATATATATATATATATATATAAATATATATATATATATAACTAGTATCAAATGCATTTTAACTGGATATACGTTTGATGTTCCATGTATGAATACATCTCTAATATCTAAGTTTCACTGAAAATTCAAGTATTGTATTGTTGACATCTATGACGAAGTAATTACGAGTGCTCTTGTCCCCAAGGTGAAGGAAATGAAGATTATGATTAAAATGTTTTTGCTATTAGAAATAACATCAGAAACAGGTATAATAACAATAATGGAGGTATTTCTTTTTATTAATGTCTTGTCGTGATAAATTCATCTTATTCAAGTTTAAAAGAAATTTTAAGAAATTTTATGTAAGGAAACGAATATTGAATAAATCTATGCAAATTTATTTTTCAATAAGAATTGAATAATGAACAAGAGATCAAATAAAATTAATAGAGAGGAAGATGATGATCTTCCAAAGCAATATAAAATGATAAAGACCAATTTTCCTCTATAAGCTTCTCTCCTATAAAAGGCGGTCTACCTTTCCTACGAGGTCAACTGCGGGTCTTTCTTTTCAATGTTTTCTTTAGGCATGAGAAGTCAAGAATTTTTATTATTTTGGTTCGACATCATACTGAAAAAAAGAAGAAAGTACTTTCTGTATAATTAATCGAAAGGAAAAGAATATTTAGAATGTATTACACCTATTTTTTGAAACTAAGAGGTATAATGCATTTGGAGTGAGGAAAACTTCAAACTAATTAAATCGATATGTTTGATCGATGATTTTTACATCAATTTCAGTTTTATTCAATACATTTGGGCTAATTTTAAGTTTGTGAAAATGATGCCATAGAGGTTTTCGATTGATTTCTTTTTACTTTGAAGTTTTTTATTGAAAATAAAAGAATTACAAATATCTTTTTGTGTTCGAAATTTTACAGATGGGAAGTTAGAAAACAGGAACTCTATATCTATTCTTTTATTGTTTGCATCGAGTTTTGCTACGAAGCCTTTTTATATATGATTCTAAATCAAAAGTTTTTTCTCCAAGTATTTCTCTTTTCGTTTTGGGCGGGATTTGGCTACTACATAGTATTGCAAAATAGAAAGAAAAAAACACGTTTTATTTCTCAAACTGTGGTCCTTTTGTAAGGTGAGAAGAAAATTAGGTAACATTAGTAAAATTGGGGAGCAATTTTTGCTGACGCTTGAGTAGATTGGTTCATCGGTTTAATGCTATTTTTGTCTTGCTTTAATGATATTTCATTTATTCTTTTTTCATTTTGCTTAGTTGATACTTATAAAACATTCCTACGAAGTCGTTAAAATCTCTCTCTCTCTCTCTCTCTCTCTCTCTCTCTCTCTCTCTCTCTCTCTCTCTCTCTCTCGTTGGTATGTGCATAACTTATTCCATCATGTGAGCGCGTGCGTAATTCTCCATGGTGGGAATCAGTGTAAAATTTCCGGAAAATGCTGATCTTCTTTCTCCATGTGAAATTGCCCTTGTAATCAAAGGATGCGACTGGTATTTTCTGTCATCTAATTGAAGAACTTGACTCCTCCTGATCACGAGACCTTAGAATCATCCACCAAAACGTTCACCGTTTACCTTCCATCCCTTCGTTTGCAGCTATTTTCATCCAGCCATCACGCTTCCCACATCCCTAAGCTATTTCACATTGCAGTTCCATTTTCACTTGCATGAGTTCGGCTGATGTAGTAGCGGGCGGTAGTGAGAGCCACAGATGCATTCTTTATGAATAAGTGTTGAATTTTACAGCCAGCCTTGATGCTGCAATAGACACATACATACGTGCGTACGTACATACATACATAGTGCAATTGCCCGCTACGCTGGTGATGTCTTCTATTACATGCAGATGAGCATTATAGGCGGAATTGTTCTCTTTTCTTTTTTTGATGGATAAATTTGAGTTTTTTCTTCTCTTTTTAGTTTTAGTGCGCTGATAATTTCTCAGATTTTAAGGTTTTTTATTCATTATTTCGGTCAATCTTAATTTTACGTTTGTTTTCTCTTATTTAAACATTTCACATGATGAATTTTTATCTATTCATTAGATATTTTACGTTTAACAACACTCGCCATCACTGATCAAAATTATATTCCGTCCCGTTTTGTTAATTTTTATGTGAAATATTTACTTATTGTAATCATGATATATTTCTTGATAAATTCCTTTATTGCGGTTCTATATTTTGTAGAGGAATACGTGTCCTTGATTATTTCCTTTTCGGACTCAAAGTGTTTTTTTTTTTTTTCATAAGGAATTTTTGTCTCTTGCAACATGACTGGATGTAATATGTAAAGACATTTCCATATATATATATATATATATATATAATATATATATATATATATATATATATATATATATATATATATACATATACATATATGTGTGTGTGTTTGTGTGTATGTGTATGTGTGTGTATAATGTAGTATTAAGTTTTCAAATTGCGTTTAACTTCAACTTCGTCTGGATTATATTCCTTCTATTTAAGATTTCCTGGAGGTTTTCATTTTCTAGAGATCTGGGAACATAATTTGCCCGTTTCATTAAAGATCCTTTACCGTAATGTTTTTCATATAATATAAGTTTCCCCAGGCCTTATTGCTTACTTCAGAATAGTTAATATTGCTCTATACAAAGGTCATTTCTCTAATCACAAGAAGTAAATATATATTTATTTACATGTCGGAATTTCAAGGTTAGGTATTTTTTTTTTATAAAGAAATTCTATTTCTTTATACCAAGCTTGTCATTAATCATGTGATAATTGTTTTAATGTAATGATTACTTTTCATTGGAAGTTTCTTTTCCTGGTTATGTAAATTCTTTGGGTTCGGTTTTCTCTTATGAAGGTTAGAAAAAAATTCTATAGAGAGGTTTTACTTTCTTCACATTATTTGTTCTTATGGAGCTCTCTATTTCTGTTCCACGACCATTTTTTCCTCCCCTCAATCGAAATTTCATTTATTTTGAAATTTTTTGCTTCTCGGAAATGGAAAAGCTTTCTTTTTCCATTTTCTGTAAGCCATTTGTACATATGTTACCGTTTTATGCATCAGTAAATTTCATCTCCTTTTATTTTTAGCTGCTTTCTAGATAGTTGCTGTTTTCATTTTGTATTAATGTTATAAATCAGGAGATGCTCAAGTATATGGCTTAGTGAAATTAGATATTGAAAGTTTTCATATACATTGTCAAGCCCTCAGTATTCATTCTTATTTTCATTGTTGAGTTGACCATCAGTATGGTGATTATAATTTTGCCTTGTTTTTTATATTCATTCATAAGCAAACCTAGCTTTCTCATTGGTATTTACATATACCATAATGATTCTCTCTCTCTCTCTCTCTCTCTCCTCTCTCTCTCTCTCTCTCTCTCTCTCTCTCTCTCTCTCTCTCTCTCCAGTTAGAATTAAGCGATTTCACCAGCTGAGGAGAAGTTTTATTACACTTAACTAATGGGGTAATTTTCCTAGGGTGGTTATGCTTTACTTGTTAATATTTGTAATTTCTGGTTCTTTGCGGTTGTTTGAGGGGCAAAGTAGCAATTTGCCACGATGTACAAACAAGCTGAGACCCGAATTGAATCAGATTAGACACAACGGGTGAAATTTCCTGATGTACTATTTAATGTTCCATTAATATATATATATATATATATATATATATATATATATATATATATATATATATATATATATATATATATATATAAATATATATATATATATATATGTATATATATATATGTTTATATATATATATACAGTATATGTATATATACATATATATGTGTGTGTGTGTTTGTGTGTCTGTGTGTGAGAGAGAGAGAGAGAGAGAGAGAGAGAGAGAGAGAGAGAGAGAGAGAGAGAGAGAGAAAGAGAGAGAGAGAGAGTAATAAGATATGTGTTAGTATGTGTGGGGGTTTGAGGCCGTGGATATGTGCTTTTTGTGCATCTTTTCTTAGTTGAGAAGTAAGCCTGTATGTCTGTCTGTCGGTAGATAAAAAGCAGTAGTAACTACATTAGTACTTGTAATCGTGGACTTCATTTAGCATCGGCGTTTCTTATGAATTATTTATAAGTAAAATAGACTGCATATTTATGTTTAAAGTGCAATTAAAAAGTACCCATATATTATTATTTTAGATTCATAATCCATTATTTGATATTGTTAAATAAAAGTACAAAACCACCATAGCTTTTGTGATACTACAATACTGTAAACTGATTTTCATTAAATCTGAAAGTTTTTTTGTTCCCTCTATTAGCTTTTATTAGGTGATTAAACCTATAAAAAGGAGTAATAATCGCTTTCAGGCATACGAGGGATATATTAAAATACTCCATCATCTTAATATTTTATTGAAACATACTGAGAGCCGTAATAGTGCAAGATAGACAATTGTATTCTATATAGATATTGATTTGTAAGTTCTAAGAAAATTAGAAAATCCCAAGATTAGAAATAAAAAAAGCTGTGGATCATATTATTATAAAAGAAAAGTAATACGGTGACTAAAATAGTCATATAAGACCAGTATTATAAACTTTCCGTTATTCTCCATAATCTTGGATTGATATTTTGTGATTTGCTTTCCACAGTCAATGTGCTATTTTTATATTCAGTACATAGACGGTTTTACTGGTAGGTAAGAAATCTTGTAGATTCTGTTTTGTCTAAAGAAAACCTCATCACTGAATAGCCAATCATTCAAATCAGGGGATTCAACGACTGTGTTATTTCTTTATTGCCAATGATTTCATAATCACAATTCTCTGTCCAATTCACGTTTTTTGCATAAACAAAGGAAATAAGGATTCACTTCAACTGAGACTTTATTTAAATCTTTGTTTATTCATCTGTATTGTCGTTAAATCAATCTACTTTCTTTTCATAGAGAAAGGGGAAAGAACGAATGATTAATTGATGGCCAAAAGGGCAAGGCAATCTCTTGAAAAATAAAAGATTAACGATCGCAAATGAAGCCAAATAGAGATTAGTTCCTGTTGGAAATGTGGTGGCGTGAGTGATTATACATCAGGCGATATTTGATTTATTTCGGTGCCAACCCTTTAATTCCCACTGTTAATAACCCTTTATTTGTTAAGTCTGTTATCAGCTGTCTTATCGTAATTACAAAGAAAATATTCTCTCTCTCTCTCTCTCTCTCTCTCTCTCTCTCTCTCTCTCTCTCTCTCTCTCTCTCTCTCTCTCTCTCTCTCGTAATTCCTTTGGAATGGTTATTAGAGGCCCAAGCTCTCTAAAGTATTTAAACTTTTCGTAATCTGACACAAAGTAAGTTTACTCGACTCTTTGATGACTAGTCTTTTATGCCTGCATACAGTATATCCTATTCCTCATTATCGTAACTTTTAGTTGAAACTCCATTTGTCAAATTCATGATTTGTACCTCCCTGCAAATCAATTATTTTAATTGTAATGTTTTTTTAAATGTTACTATTTTAAATTATTAGAATTCTAATAATGATACAGTAATACTAACAACAACTATAATAATAATAATGCCAGTTATTTTATTATTTTTTTACTTTTTTGCAAATAATATTTACTGCAACAAAACTATCATGCAAAAAATCTAGAAATATAAATGATTTTGACCTAATTGCATTGAAACACATTTTAGTTTATTATATAAAATGAAATTTTTATATGTATACTTACACATATATACATACATTCATACACATAGGGAAAAGCGTAGCAATGATATACAGTAAGTCGATGTCATTCAGTGGTCTAACTTATAAAGGAATAAGAATTGTAATATGGGACACACCGACAAAGGAACGCACAATAAAGTCTCCCATGCTTTTCATAAACTTTTCCATGAATTAATCCTCTCTCTTGTAACTCATGGTAATGACAGGGACGTCATACGCACCATTACTTTTCCCCCTTAAAACGGAGTGACTCATAAAGCATCACATAGGGAGGAATAATGCAAGGCCATCTGCAGAAAAATATTAATTCTGGCAAAAATTGTGAGTGACAGTGCCATGCTGCAAACCGTAAATGGAGCGTGCAATGACGGAATATGAAGTACATGCATGTGGGGCGGGGGAATGAACAAAGCAATGTATGGAAATAGGCTACGTTATATTCAAATGATGTCACAAAGAGGTAACGCAAGAACAATATTGATATGAATTTTCTAATTCCTTTCATTCACTGCTCTAATAACCAAGCGTAACTATATGGGAAGTTCATTCAGAGGAATAACATATTTTGGAGCGTATTTGCGTACAAAATATCTCTCATTGACCGAAAATAACAAATGTTATATCAAAATCCCACCATATTACGATCTATGAATTGAAACATACTCAAATTATGAAATCACTCTGCATATTATAAAATGGAACAAAATTTACACAATGCAAATAAATGAAAGGCGGAAAAGTCCTTGTCCACTGTCGGAAAATGTTTATTTTTCGTGCAGTATGCAAAATTATGTTGAAACCAGCTTATGTTTTTCAGTCTGCTTAAATTCACTGCCTACCCAAAACAAATATGAAAAATATAATGAGGGTTAGGGTATATGCAGGCATAAAAGACTAGTCATCAAAGAGTAGAGTAGCATTTGTCATCATTACGATTGTTAGGTTTTCAATTCTTACGAATTGTAATAAGAAAGCTCTTTCATGCTTTTAATTAAAGCGGAATATTTATAATAAAATCGTACTGCAATTTGACATTAGAGGAAGTTCTTATCCTTTGGGGATTATTAGATTAAAGTTTGCCGTATTATGCATAAAATGAAGTTTATAGGTTGTTTACCGAGTAAACTTTCAAAGCTTTTAAGAAGTTATCTTGAATTATTTATGTTTCAGATTAATGAGATTTATTTTGTAAACACTCTTATGACCTGGCCATCGTGGTACATCTAAAATCATTTATGTTGTTACGAAAAAGGATAAATTTCCGCGACATGTCATTAACGCATTAGCAGATTCCTTCCGATTCTTTCCTGGGTATCCATGACATCTAATTTATTATTCATTAGATGAATATTGGTCTCACCCCATCTCTCTTAACACAAAAACACATGCACATGCATTCTTATAGTGTGTTAAAACGCTCACCTTTTTATCGATAAGGGACGTATTCGATTCCAGACCTTGGGGAACCTGTGCTCGCTGTAAGAACCTTGTATTTCTTTTGACGTAAGCAACGAATTATATAATTATATAGGTATTTAATCAATTGTGGAGGATCTCAGATGTGGCGAGTTGTAATAGGGTGAGCAACCTCAGCTTCCTGAGAACAAAAGGATTAATTCCCAGTGGGGCACCTTCTCCAAGGGGACTAGTCGGATCAGCTCTTAACCACAAGGCATTTTGATCATTTTGGATTCAAATTGAGAGAACTCACAAAAGAGTAAATTACTGAAGACTTATCTGGTCGATTTGTACCTAATATAATTAATTAGACGTACATTTAGTTAATATTTCCAAAGATTACAAAACTTATAAGAACGTCGGAGATTTTCTTTTGGGGTAGCAAAATGTCCAACAGATCAGTACCTAAGGTCTCTCATTTTCTTATAAACCAGTGGAATATCATTGTTAATGATGATGAAATTAGATGTTTAAAGAGTTTTATACACCTTACAGTAATATTTATATATTTATGTACTAATATATCAGTCCCGTCATAAGTGAAAGCAATGTTCAAGTAATGCAGCATTTTTATCGTGATTATGATATCTTTAGCAATTTTCTTTTTTTTAATTTCTCATTCATTTTGTGATTGCTAATCGATGAGATAAATTCCCTTGGAACAATCGTAATATGTAATGAAAAAAATAGATATGTGGAAGTGCATAGTAATCTATAAAGAAATATATATTCATCCTTTTTTATAGTTTCTTTTTCGTTGTGTTATTAATTTTTGTTATCAAACTGAGATTTACTTGTTTGACAAATGGGAACAGTGTTCTGAGGGCATTTCAATCTCTTATCCTAGTAATTTCTTCATTGTGTTTATAGGGATTTTTCTGTTAGTAAATTCTTCTTATTGTTATCTGATTTTCGTGCCACCGAGTCTTATTCCAACGAAATTTGAATAGTTATTGTGCTTGCTGTTGCTGCTACTACGTCTGTTGTTGTCTCAAAGTCTAACGTTGCTCTACTGAGATATTAGAAATGGAGTTTATGGTGTCCATTTTCGTAATTGGAAAACTTTTTTTCAGAAACTATAACTGCTTTTATTTTTCGTCGAGAGGAAATTACGATATCTGATAAATTATTAACTGGTTTTACTGTAAATATTTACGCGACCGCTCACACACACACACACATATATATATATATATATATATATATATATATATATATATATATATATATATATATATATATATATATATATATATATATATACACATATATATTTGTATATATACATATATACATATATGTATGTATGTATGTATGTATGTATGTATGTATGTATGTATATATACTGTATATATATGCATTCAGGAAAATTGTTTGAAAATTGGTCGAAATACTTCCTGCGGCATATTGCTTTTAAGATATGTTTGGTTTCATTTCCATATACTTGTTTCCTAATACACACGCACACAAACTTTTATATATATATATATATATATATATATATATATATATATATATACATATATATATATATATATATATATATATATATATATATATATATATATATATATATATATATTGTAGACCGTATAATTACTGTTACATCAGTTTTAGTCTCCTTTCAATCCAACCCTCAATTTCTTTTTCATTTTCCTCTCTTATTTTTTATTTTTATCTTGCACAAAGCTCCAAAGAGATATAAATCCTACCTCAATTCCTCCATCCTAGAAAAGATAGGGGAAGGACTGACGTAGAAGTGATCGTGTTGCCTTTCTTCCGTCTCGCCTGGGCCATTTAAGGAGATTACTCCCTGGACGTCTGGATTAGAATCCATAATAAGGTGATTAGACTCATTACCACTGACATTGTCAATCTTACCCAGATAATGAATTAAGCTCAGGTTTGTACTCAGGAGTCGCAGTGTGATGGATTATTATTATTATTGTTGTTGTTGCTGTTGTTGTTGTTGTTGTTGTTGTTGTTGTTATTATTATTATTACTACACAAATATTATTTTTCGGAGATTGATTTATCCCAACACTTATATTATTATTATTATTATTATTATTATTATTATTATTATTATTATTATTATTATTATTATTATTATTATTATTATTATTATTATTACACAAATTTTTTTTCGGAGATTGATTTATCCCAACACTTATATTATTATTATTTTTATTATTATTATTATTATCATTATTATTATTATTATTATTATTATTATTATTATTATTCGACTGAGTAACTTCACAGCAAACTGAAATAAAGCCTTGGCATTATCAATATTTTTGTGAAAAAAAAAGGTATTATACAATTCCTTTTTGTTGTAAATCCTATTAAACAGCTAGGAGCAATTTATTTGGTTTTTAAGTAATTTTAAACATTCAATCAAATTCTTGTATTTTCATTTGTTATTTATTCTATACTAATTAACCAATTAATAGTTTTCTTTTTTTCTTTAATTTAAGGCTTATGCTTAGAAATATTCAATTTACTTTAGTTGCTTACTGGGGTATCTTTTTCATTACAATACGAACACACACACTATATATATATATATATATATATATATATATATATGTGTGTGTGTGTGTGTGTATATATGTATATATATATATATATATATATATATATATATATATATATATATATATATATATATATATTGTGTGTGTGTGTTTGTGTGTGTTTCTGTTGGAATATGCAGATTGGATTTCGATGTTAATATTTGTAAAAACTTAATAAAATATAATCTTTTTATAGTAAAATTATCTAAATTAGTAAAGTTATCTTCTTAATGAAATCCAATGCTTTGAAGTGGCCCACATCTTGCATACATTGTATTCTCGATTACCAGTTGAGTCATGTAAATCGAGATTTTCCTTTCTGCTGGAATATTTTACCTCTCTCTTATTATATCTTGAACCGGGGTTGAGAGGAAAGTAATAGTAAGATTGCATTTGGCATCGGGAGACGGGAGGCTGTGGGATGTTCTTTGGTGGAGGGTGAATCGGTCTCTAAAGAATACACCCAACGGGGCCTGCAGTCCAGCAGCAGCAGAAGGAAGGAGGGCTGGCGATGAGGTCCAGCAAGCTCTTGCCAGCACCGCTGGTCACTTGGCAGGACCCTCGACAATGGCACATAACTTCACTGATAACCACCAACGCTGTAAATGTTTTTCTCCGGCAATTTTCATGATGTTTTATTGTGCTTGTAAACACACTAGAATTACGAGGAAATGTCCCGGGCTTTTAGCCCAAACTGTCCTCTCTTTTTGTAAGTGAATCTTTTTGGGGTCTCCTTCTCTTCCCTTCCGGCATTGCCTTTGTTTATGAGTCGGATATTACTAGTGCTCGAGAGAGTGCGTTACTCATGCCTTATTACAACTCCCCCCTCCCGGAGAGAGAGAGAGAGAGAGAGAGAGAGAGAGAGAGAGAGAGAGAGAGAGAGAGAGAGAGTATTTCTCTCCTGCAGTGGGATTTTCGTTTTAGCTTTTGAATTTATCTTCTGCAATGGAGCCGGAGTCGTGCTCCGCACAGCATTGCTTCATTTGTTACGACAGCGATTTTTTTACGCCAATAGTCGTTGCCGGTATACGCGTTGTCCTTTTGTTGGTCCTTTACACTTCGATTTCACGTGTTTTCACCTTCGGGTTTATAGAAATAAATTCATGTGTCTTTTCAGTTATATGGATTCCATTACATTTTGAATTTTTATTTCAGTTTTGTAATAGTTATTGGTAAAATCTGGTTCGATCTGATACGACTTCCTATTTAAAGAAATCGTCATTAAGACATAATTAGCCTTATGAGTATTAAAATGGAAGTAAATTGATGTTCAACGTGTGATATAGTGACGGGTTGTCATATCTCAGAACTCAAAGAATTATAATAGATTTTGGAAGACATGGAACAACGCTTGAAATTTATGATACTTTGTGCTTGCACAGTTGGGCTATTTTTTTTTTAACAAGAAGATACACTGATGTTGTTTGGTTCCATATATTCAAAGAAAGTTTTTTTTCCCTGGTCTGTATGTTGCCTTATATTCTGGCTTCCCTCCTCCTCCCCCCCAAAAAAGAGTTGGTTTTCAGACTTCGCCATCTTGTCTATAGTTTCCTTCGCCTTCCATTTGGCTCATTTTTAAAAGCAGTCTCGTAATTTTGGGGTTTATCATGCCATCAATCGCTATATACGACGCTCATAAAGCTGAGGCAAGTAATCACATAGAGAAATTCGCTCCGCGAAGTAAATTACCTATTTTTTTATCTCTTTGATTCCCCAGTTTCCAATTTCAGCAAGGCAGACGATCATATCTCCGTTTTTTAATATGAATCCATGGGCCTGTGCCCGGCCTTGAACAAGGGAATTCCGCTATGGAGTTGTACTTTGTTAGAATTATGTATTTATTCATTCCCAATTGCGTTTAGTAGTAGATATTCATTGATAATTTGGGTATGGTTTTTTCGTAATCTGTTTGAAACTTTCTATCTTATATTACATTTTTATCATCCGTTTATGAGAGTCTCGAATGCTACATTGCCATGGCCTGCTCCTTATCTCCCTCCGACCCTTGTCGTCTACAGTACTCCTCCTCACCCTGCTTCCTCTTCGCTATGGGTAGCATTACTTACAATACTCATAACTCCCTTGATAAGATCGACTCTGTCTGGAAACTGGAAAAGTCATGAGACGGTTCTCTTCCATGTCTGGAACTCTGCCATGATAGGGTTAGTTAGTGCTCTCTATGGGTTTCCTGCATGGGGAAAATTACCCCAGAGTAACTTGCTTCCGAGCCACCACCCTCCCAAAAACCCTCTTTTTTTAAAGGACATTTTTAGGTGTCCCATCTCGCCCCCACCCGTTGTTTTATTCTGTTAGTTTATGTTGCATCGGTGAAGTAGGGGGACTCTTTGATGAAGAAAGTAATTCTATAGTAAACTGCTATGTCCCATACCCCTGGACAATTAAACCTGTTGAAGACTTTTACGAGCGTAATGGAATGCTATTTTGTTTCTTTATAGACTTTTGAAGGAGAGGGAGCCACTTGATGTTAGATAGACTTTCTAAAATATAAAGTACATTTATAACGAGACATACTGTATATTTACACACACACATATGTGTATATGTATATATATATATATATATATATATATATATATATGTGTGTGTGTGTGTGTGTGTAAATATCTATCCATCTATATATATATATATATATATATATATATATATATATATATATATATATGTGTGTGTGTGTGTGTGTGTAAATATCTATCCATCTATATATATATATATATATATATATATATATATATATATATATATATATATATGTATGTATGTATATATATATATATATATATATATATATATATATATATATATATATATATATATGATGTGCCTTTTTCACTCTTGCCTAATTAATCTACAAGCTATCAATCACATCACTGTAAAACTATTTAGGCTCATTCTCAATTTACACGTTTTAAAGTGGATTGAAGAAAAAATTCTCGTTCTCATGTTTAAAAAAAAAGTAGAACTTAGCACTTGGACCACTAATCTATGTGCGACCGGCCCTTTGTTACTACTACTACTACTACTACTACTACTACTACTACTACTACTACTACTCCTCAAAAGTCCTTTTCCGGAAATATTACCGTTAACCCCCCCTCCCTTAATCCCCCAACCCTCCATCTCTTCTACCCTTGATAATTTTCACGCAGCATCGTTGGCAATTCGGATGGCATTAAATATTTAGATAAGCATTCACATTTGCAGTCAGGGCACCAGGTTTAAGCCCGGCAGTTGTCTTGCTATGATATTGCGTCGTTGGCCCCGAGGAGAGAGATTTATGCTGGAAAAGCGTGAAATTTACCAAACTCCTTTCAGGATTTAAGAGTATCTTGCGAAACTTATGACCCGAATTCGCCGACGGTGCACATTCTAATAACTTCGGGCGAGATAAATGGTGCTATATCATCTTTTTACGATGTTTTTCACAAGGAGCCCCGCCTGTTAAGTTGGAGGATTTTTCATTTATTTTGTGTCAAATGCAAGTGCATTTTATAGGAACAGAGAGAGAGAGAGAGAGAGAGAGAGAGAGAGAGAGAGAGAGAGAGAGAGAGAGAGAGAGAGAGAGAGAGAGAGTCAAGATATAAATCTGTGTCGTTTTGACTTATTATGGGGTCGATTTTGCTGTAGATAAATAGACATTTAAAGAAGTTGTGTCTACTACGAAACTCTTAAGTTCCAAGGATGGAGTTTTGTAATTGTATGACAAACGTTTATACAAGAAAATACATTAGATTCAAATTCATTTACACCTTGGCACTCCCTCACATGTGTAACTGCATGCACGCATTACTTATTTGATTGCATGTCGATAAAGCTTGCTTTTAAATGCATGTGTATTTTGAGCATTCAAAGCTGGGATATTTTATCAAACAAAATTAATATTGTTACCATCAACCAGTGATCGAAATGGGTATAATAGGTGTTATATTCTACAAAGCATCACAGACATTTAGTCACCTGTATCTTTAAAAACCCAAAATCCTTTTTGAAATAAATAGATTATTGTTGAAAAACAAAATAGATAGATTATTTTGTTGGAAGTTTTAATGGAAAAGGAGTAAGCTGTAACCAGATATTATATGGAAAATAATGCCTTCAACGTGAATAATATGTTGTTTCGAATAGGTATATTTATCATATTTCCAAATGAAATATGTTGGATAGATAAATAAACACTATTTTAATGCCCCACTTTTAATGGTTTAATGTTTCAGGATTAATATCGTTAAGTATATACTGTATATTCCAAGATATATTTGTATCACCCTACAAGTTGGATTTTTTATAGGCTGTAATATAATAGGTTTTTAATATTTAAAACTTTGGTTTTATAGTCAGCCTTTTAGTCGAATATTTATACAGTGTATGTGTTTATATATATATATATATATATATATATATATATATATATATATATGTATGTATATATATATGTATATATATATATATATATATATGATATAATACAATTTAATATAAATATTTAGCCGTTATCTTTACCGGCTGTGTACAC
>NC_090739.1:32060422-32072922 GCF_036898095.1 Palaemon carinicauda | reverse complement strand
GCTTAATCTTAAACAGTTTAACTAAACTAATCTGTATATCAAGTTTAAATACTGTAATTTAGAATTATCAAATGGATAATTGTTGTTGAGTATTGGGTATTTTAGCTAGCTTTTTTTAATCGAGGCAAATTTTGTTATTATTTTTTTTTCCAATGTACCTTTTGTATGCAATCTTTTTCCTGGATCTTTATCAAGTCAGCAACAAAAGGTAAGTAAGTATGCACATAATCAAGATTACATAATCATACTTACCATCAAATTGATATAAATCTATCAAACAAAAAATCACTACACTAGCTTTTTTCCGACCACATATTACTTGTGATATTTAATGTAATTTTCATCAGCAGCTTGATAATTATTAATATTCATGAGTTTTCATATTTCGAACAGTAGATTGTCTATACAGGTACGTAGTAGCTGTAGAGTGTATTTCGTTAAAGTGAAAGGTTTGATATGACTGTTAATGCAATTCATATAATTCTTTCCTGTTTCTTGATTGTTAGCTGATGTACTAGCTACTGTATTCAGATTTATATGAAAATACATTTAATTGTAATACCTCGGTAAATTTCCATTAAAATCAAAGTCATGATATTTCTATTCGCATATTCTGAAATGTATATTTAATGTTACTACAGTGAATTTTATCCTTGTATTATAGAAGGGGAAAAAATACATCGAACTACTCTCAGTCAAAACCTCGACAGAATTGTTTCATTGCTGCAAGATTAAATAAGGCTATTTTACTTTCAAATATATCCTAATTTTTAATATGATTAATATATAGATTATCATGCGATTTATTATCAATGAAATGCATTATCTATATATCAATTTGATGTGAGGTTAAATGAAGGCTTGTTATTGGTGACTTTTATAATAGCCTTGTGATTACTTTTAATTGAATGTTTAATGATACATATACTGAAGACCCAGGCCTACATGAGTGAGAACTATGAAACGTGAAGTAGGAGGTGATGAATGGAGAAGCATTGATTTAAAAGCTCTAGATAGACACGACGGGTAAAATCTAACAGAGGCCATTTGTGTCAACAGGCGTAGGAGGAGATGATGATGATAATGTTATAGAATGTTCGATTCAAATGGTTCTTCCGATTTGTTTATTGTAAAATATAGTAATATTGTTAACGTGTGTTATAAGGATATGCAAATTATTTTTTTAATGAAAAGGGAGTCATTCATTTTATTCATGTTTCCAATTATTTTTGTATTAACGTCATTGAAATGTAGATAACATATTAAAGAAGTTAATTTTATTCTTTCATAGCATTATAATGTATCAGAGAGTGTGTTATCTAATATCTTACTTAATGAGATTTTGCCTTTTTATTACAGGTATGTGATATTTTCATCAAATACGTCTGCTATTTGGTAAGTAATAAAATTTTTCTTAATTATGATTTAACAGTGTCTGTTAAGTAGGGAAAAATATACAGGATGAAACATATCCATACACACACATAGAACACAAACACACACATGCATTTTAATCAATGTATATTAGTTAGAGAATAATAGTGTTCCTTTTATAATGCACATATTTTGTGCACTTTACATATTTTACATGGGTGATTAACGTTCAAGTATGAAATATCTTCTTAGATAAATATTGTATTTACAAATACACAAAAAAAACTTATAAATGTAAGTATGCATGTGTGTATGCAATTTCAGTACTGGGTTGATTATGAAAGTAGGTTACCCATCTTCCAACTGAAGAAAATGCGTTGTATAAAATGATTTGGAAGTTTGTCTAAAGTAAGATTTATTAATATTAATATTCTTGTGCTGCAGATGAGAAAGGACTCGAGCTAAACTGCTTCTTGCACGTTAATATTTTCCCAGTAATCTCTTTCCCATGTATAGATAAATGAGACCTAATAACCCGTTCATCCCTTTCTCATATGGCGATACCTTTGGCGTTATTTAACCGGTCATCCCTTTCTCAGATGTTGATGCCTTAGACGTTATTAAACTGGTCATCTCTTTCAGATATGGCGATAAAGAGGCATTATTTAGTCGGTCATCCCTTCCAGATTTGGCAATAAAGGGGCATTATTTAATCGGTCATCTCCCAGATATGACAAAAATTAGGCGTTATTTAACCGGGCATCACTTTCCCAGATGTTGATACCGTAGGCGTTATTTAACCGGTCACACCTTCCACAGATGTTGCTACTTACAGTAGGCGTTATTTAACTGGTCATCCCTTGCCCAGATGTTGATACCTTAGGCTTTATTTAACCGGTCACACCTTCCCCAGATGTTGCTACTTACAGTAGGCGTTATTTAACTGGTCATCCATTTCCCAGATGTTGATACCTTAGGCGTTATTTAACCGGTCACACCTTCCCCAGATGTTGCTACTTACAGTAGGCGTTATTTAACTGGTCATCCCTTGCCCAGATGTTGATACCTTAGGCTTTATTTAACCGGTCACACCTTCCCCAGATGTTGCTACTTACAGTAGGCGTTATTTAACTGGTCATCCCTTTCCCAGATGTTGATACCTTAGGCGTTATTTAACGGGTTATATCTTCCCCAGATGTTGCTACTTACAGTAGGCGTTATTTAATTGGTCATCCCTTTCCCAGATGTTGATACCTTAGGTTTTATTTGACCGGTCATCCCTTCCAGATATGGCAACAAAGAGGCATTGTTTAACCAGTCATCTGTCCACGATATGACAAAAATGAGGCGTTATTTAAGCGGAATCACTTTCCTAGGGATCCCAAGATCACTTGGGATGGCAAAGGCATTATTTTTCCGGTAATCTCTTCTGCATTGCGATAACAGAAGCATTTCGCATATTTTGTTAACTTATGCTTTATATACCGGTTATCTCTTTTCCATTGGGGATCATTTAGGCTTTATTTGTGTAAGTTTATACCATTGCAATGTTATTCATTTATTCGGCACTCGAACTTATTTATTGTTGCCGTAATAACTGCATCGTGTTGTAGTGGTCCTAAGGAAATGCAAAGAGGATCATTGTATATTGATATCTGATGTAAACAAAGTCTGGTCCGGTGTAATATTATTACTTTTCTCCCTCAAATAAATAATCTTTGTAGAGATCTCATGGGTACTGAGCTAAAGTTTCGAATACTTTGTTTGCAATTGGCATTTGCCAACCATCATATCTCTATTAACCTATGCCATAGTTTGAGGGACTTGGATGCTTTAATTCTTTTGAAAAAACATTAAAATAGCTGATTTTGTTTACCTTTTGGTGTGTGTATGTACGCCCGTGCGAGAGAGAGAGAGAGAGAGAGAGAGAGAGAGAGAGAGAGAGAGAGAGAGAGAGAGAGAGAGAGAGAGAGAGCGAAGGTTATATTTTAACTAGATTTAGAAGCATTGTTGTAGTTTGTCCAGTTTTAGGCTTAGAGATTTTGGGACCTTTTAAGCTAATTGATTTAATCGGGTAGCGGATAATAGTTTAGGTTGTTGTTGCAAAAATTAAATGTACTCTCCAAGGTTTTATTTTGG
The DNA here is from genome assembly GCF_036898095.1 of Palaemon carinicauda. Lineage (NCBI taxonomy): Eukaryota > Metazoa > Arthropoda > Malacostraca > Decapoda > Palaemonidae > Palaemon > Palaemon carinicauda. Next base: position 32,069,409 of record NC_090739.1, on the reverse strand, counting down.
TGTATCTAGGATGGAAAACTTATACTCGTAATTTATAATGATGCCCTTAGCGTTTTGGCTTGTCAAGGAAGTGATGGCGATATATATATATATATATATATATATATATATATATATATATATATATATATATATATATATATATATATATATATATATGCTCATACTGGAGGAACTAAAATTAAATTTTACATTTTTAGAATAAGATTTTATTAATACAAGATAAATTTAGTCTCAATATTATTAGATAGAACAGAAACTTTCTTAGCCATTTGAATATAAATTCAAGTTTGAAAGTAAAGTAAATTAGAGTCTTAAAAGTAAAGGTACCCTGACGTAAATATTTGTAATAAGTGAAGGTAGATGAGATTGTTCGGCGACTGTTGGTATTGGAGAAATATTCTTGTCGTAAAACAATACCTACTACGTGAATAGTCTTTCGTCTCCTCATTATCCTTGCTGCCAAGAATGAAATGTCATTCTAACTTTTGAATTTTGCTCAAAATGAACCATGGTTCTTTTTCTTTATATTTTCTTGTGTTTTTTTTTCTTGGTTTACGGTTTTGTGTTTTGTTGGGTTTTTATATATACTTTTAATTTTTTATTCCACTTCGATTTTAGATAGTTTGAATGTCAAGTCTCGTAAAAGTGTTGGCTTATAGTGCATTTATATTAGAATATAAAGTTCTCTCTCTCTCTCTCCTCTCTCTCTCTCTCTCTCTCTCTCTCTCTCTCTCTCTCTCTCTCCTCTCTCTCTCTCTCCGGCATCACAGCGAACAGCACGTAGACCTACGTTCGATCCCCTCGTAAAAAAATAATGTTTTGCCGTGTATTTATTAATTCCAGTTTTCTCCTTTCTTCATAAGTATGGAGTTATGGATGTGGTTGTCAAGCAACGGTTATGGGTATCAGATACGTTAGAGAGAGGAAAATAAATTTTCCTCCGGCACCATTTTTAGGAAAATACTAAAAGAGAATAATAGCAAATTTAAAGTTTAGTTTTATTATACCAAATGATTGAGAGAAATAGAGAAACAAAAAGTTCTCCATGTGCAACGTTTTAATTTTCTCTTTCCTACGTTCATTGTCTCAATTGGCCTCATTACTGCCCGCATTTACTTGAATTTAGTGGCGTTTGAAAGCTGTAAAAAATACATAGCCGTCGGTCCTTCTATAATTAATGCGTTCCGCTTGTTGTTGCTTTAAGATTTGGGTCAGCCGAGTTTTTTTCCTCCCTGGACTCGCCTGGATTATTCAGTGGTCAGATGGAGACTCACAATTCTAATATTCTCGACAATTTGTTTGTCCCACTTGAGCTTTGTATTTGTTTCTTTGTCATCGTTTTCATTTTATTAGAATTTTTTTCTTTGCTTGTTTTCTGTTTAAGTTATGCTTTTGACCTGTGATCTCTTGCCAAAAGTTACACAAACACTTGTGCTCTGATTTCCTTGTCCATGAAGTCTTTTAAAGATTTAGAGATCTCTTAGACTATCTTTTTTTTCTTTTTATTCTGACATGTTTTTTATATTATCGTCTGCTTTGCTTGCAGCAGCAGACTCTCCTCTTAATTTGGACAAAAACCAGAGATTTATTAATTTTCTTATTCGTAATGAGGATTTTAATTTCGGGCACCTATAGTTCAGAAACCTGACCATTCTTTACGTTCACATCTTACCAGACTCTACTATCCCCCACGTTGTACTACGTATGCAGTTGATTAAAATAATAGAAAGTGTATTACGTCTGTGACCAAAATGATACTCCCAATCAAATAGTTGAATCCGTGGAACTTCAGAAATTCAAACTGGCTGAAAATTATTTCCTGTAGACCGGGATTACGTAAGTCTCATTTCACTTCACTTATCTGAGATTTTAGTACTTCCTTACAAGGCTTAGATAATAAAAAAAAAAAAGTCTAATTTACAAGTTCTACTGTTTAGGTGTTTTTGCTGCGCTTATGCCCTGTACGCTAAGGACGTAAATTTAAACCATACATTTTTAGTTTTAGTTTCAATCATTGTGAAACCTTTAAACATTATATTTATTCATATTTACATGTTATAGTAAACATTTTATTTATTCATTTTTACATGTTATAGCGCACTTTATTAACTTAAAAACTTTGTCGGTTCATTTAGATTAGTGATTGCTGTGGCCTGATTGGTAACGTCTCTGCCTGGTGTTTCCCAGTCGGGGGTTCGAGTCCCGCTCTGACTCGTTAGTGTCATTAGTGTCTGCAACCTTACCATCCTTGTGAGCTAAGGTTGGGGGGTTTGGGTGAGCCTATAGGTCTATCTGCTGAGTCATCAGCAGCCACTGTCTGGCCCTCCCTGGTCCTAGCTTGGGTGGAGAGGAGGCTTGGGCGCTGATCATATATTATATGGTCAGTCTCTAGGGCATTATCCTGATTGCTAGGGCAATGTCACTGTCCCTTGCCTCTGCCATTCATGAGCGACCTTTAAACCTGATTTTTGTTTTTAGGTTTTATCTATTTTGTTTGTTTCATAGTGAAGGCTCATTAAATATTTATTTCATGCAAATGAAATTGATTCTTTTTATTTATAAAGAATTTCTTTAGATAAAGATATAAAGTAAATCTAATTATCTAGTTATTTGGGTGAATCCTTTACATAGTGAATTGTGTATGAAATGTCGATTTATTTATTTTTGAATAAATTATCTCCTTATTATAGTTTCATTATTTTTGTATATGTATTATATTGTTACCTTGGAAATCAGCTTTGCTATATGATATATGTTATGTTTATTACACCAATAGATTTCTGCTAAATTATCGAACATATCCCATTAAGTGTTTTCATGTTTTTATACGTTCTCCAGTAAATTAGCCCAATCTGAAAAAAATTGAGTGTGATTGAAGTAATTTCATGATAGTGTAAGGAAATATTGGCCTTTCATAGAAGGATTTTGATATATTCTATTCTCATTTTTAGGTTTTAAGAATAATATTGAAAACTGGAGGTAAAAAAATCATCATCTTTAGTTCGTCTGAAACGAGGTAGATCAATAAGAACATTTTATCGTGACAGTTTTTTTTTTCTGTAAGTTATGTACTTATTGTTATGGTTGTGGTGGCCGATGTGGTAACATCCCTGTCTGGTGAACGGCAGACTGGGTTTCGAGTCCCGCTCAAACTAGTTAGTTTCTTTGGTCGCTGCAACCTCTTCATCCTTGTGAGCTAAGGATGGGGGGTTTTGGGGGAACCTATAGGTCTATCTGCTGAGTCATCAGCAGCCATTGCCTGGCCCTCCTTCATCCTAGCTTGGGTGGAGGGGGCGTTTGGGCACTGATCTTACGTACATGTGGTCAGTTTAGGGTATTGTCACTGTCCCTTGCCTCTACCATTCATGAACGCCTTTTAAAATCATTGTGGCAATAGCAACGTTTTTATAGAATGTATATTAGCCCGGAATAGCAGAGTTATGGTTAGGTTCCTTATCAAATGCAAATAGTAAAAAGAAATTATCAAAAATGTTAAATGTTTATTGAGATTATTTATAAACAAACCTTTTTTTTATATGGGACCAATTCATTCCTGAATGCACAAATCTCCTGATAGTAAATTAGCCTCACTACTGTTACTAATGATATTTAATTCTTCTTGTTTTATCAGCCACTTGTAGAGCTGGTTAATAAATTTAATCTTTTCTTTATAAGTATCCTGGGTTGTTGCTTAGCTTCATACCATTCTTCATTATTGAAAGAATTTTTACCAAACTAAGGTGAATATCTTGTTCTTCGTTTCTTTTGTTACTTTATTGAATTTCTAATGATTTTTCGTTGTAAGTACCAGTAATCTTGGGAAAAATTTTAGTTTCAAATCGACGTCAGAACTACATCAAAGGGAGTAGGGTTTTCTTTCAGTTAAAAAAAAAATCAACATATATTTCCGTAAATTGCAGTTAAAATTTTATTCTTATAACTCAATTTTAAGCTATTAATAAAAAAATTTGTCTCTGATAAAAACATATCATTCCAACTTGTCCCCTGCATTCCTTCATGTACGACACAGAAAAAGAAAGAGCTACACAAAAGACGAAGATAAAGGAAAAGAAAGAAAAAATGAACCCCCCAAAAAAGGAAAGAGAAAGCTTTAATGCACGTTTTTGTTCACGCATCCGTTACCCACTACGCTTACTTTGAAAAATGACAGGTATTTGTATAGTATATATGGGTTCTTTCCTCCCAAGAGAGAGAGAGAGAGAGAGAGAGAGAGAGAGAGAGAGAGAGAGAGAGAGAGAGAGAATATGATAGCACTTCTGGAGAGAGAGAGAGAGAGAGAGAGAGAGAGAGAGAGAGAGAGAGAGAGAGAGAGAGAGAGAGAGAGAGAGAGAATATGATAGCACTTCTGGGGGAGAGAGAGAGAGAGAGAGAGAGAGAGAGAGAGAGAGAGAGAGAGAGAGAGAGAGAGAGAGAGAGAGAGAGAGAGAATATGATAGGACTTCTGGGGAGAGAGAGAGAGAGAGAGAGAGAGAGAGAGAGAGAGGAGAGAGAGAGAGAGAGAGAGAGAGAGAGAGAGAATATGATAGCACATCTGGGGAGAAAGCTTACGATGAGAGAGAGAGAGAGAGAGAGAGAGAGAGAGAGAGAGAGAGAGAGAGAGAGAGAGAGAGAGAGAGAGAGAGAATGGGATGCTGCGGAAGCCAGGCAGATAAATCTTTTATGTTCACCGTGTGGACATGATGGATCGCCCTCAGATCTCGCCACTTGGATTTCTCTTATTGATTTGAAGTGGATTTTATTACTCAGTATTTTTTGTACTCGGTCGCTTTATTATCAGCCGGTGATATTTACTCTCCCGACATTCCGAGGAATATTTTATGTCTGCATTGCAATCCGTGAATATTTGAGGAGTTTCGTGTAATTGGTGTGATTTTTGTAGAAGCTTTTGATTGTTAACTTGCGCTCTGGAAGTTTATGTAATTGCTTTAATCTTTATGACCTTTTTCAAACTAATTTGTTTTCTCAAAATTAGAGCACTGTAGTTGTGCTTTATGAAATCTTTGTTGGTTTTGGTAAATTATATAATCATTGGGAATTTTTGGCTATTTAATGTGAAATTTTATTAACTAGATTTTTTTTTCATGAAATTATTCTCCTCGTATCTATATGAAATTCAAAAGCAATGCGCCATGTAATTTTTATATCAGACGAAGATTATTAACTTTTAAATATAAATAGAAATGTTTGAAATACCAGCTCAGTAACGGGGAATGTGTGTTCTTCGTAAGAAAGAAAGAAAAATTAAATAAGAAGTACATTCAAGCTTTGCCTGAATTTTTTTATCGATGAAAAGTTGAGGACGAAGAATTTTTGCTATTTTTAATTCTAAACTTTCACTGAACAAGAATCTCGGGTATTCTCGCCCGCGGGAGTCGGGTAATCATTGTTTTACGATGCTTTTGTTTTTAAGCATCAAATCATTTTGAGTGATTATATTTTCTATCACACTGGCTGTTTCCTTATGGGTTTACCAGACCTATATACAAATTATTGTATGTACACTTAAAATAAACCGTAATTTTAATCGGAAATTCTCTGTAAAAATATACTGTTCACAGCCATATTTCAGTAAAATACAGGCGATCGTAAGTTTACCTTACTTTGTTATTATCTTTTACGGGTTGGTGACCATAATATCAGTACTTTACGTCAATATATCCGTTTTTAAATAGGTAAAAATACCGGAATTAATGTTGCCAGGCATTTACCGTTTGTTTAATGCAAATTTTTAACAGTGTAGCATTCATATTCGGTATGTGAAATTCTCTCTTATTTTTTCTAGTAACTAACATCGATTTTGGTAATCGTGAGCGGGTCTGTCTCTTCATCATATACATCCTTCATATAACTGTCGGAAATTTCATGTAAAAAAGTAATATATATATATATATTTTTTTTTTTTTTTTTTTATACTAAAAACACAGATACTTATCTTGTGTAAACACTGTATTTTGTAGATTTTACTCCTTATTCCTTGTGAGGAGACAAGTTTTCAGCATTTTTCTTCCATGTGTGAAACTTAGGGGTCTTCACTGTATATCATAAGTGATATTAACATTAATGTTAATAATAATAAGAGGAAACTAATTCGAAATCTCAACCCCCCCCCCCTGAATTTAAGATTATTCTAGATTAAATATGGTTGAACTGCTGATAGATATTAGCAGCAAGTGCAACAGCTATTCCTCTGTTTGATGCCGTGTTATCTTCTGCTTTTGCAATGTGCAAGTCTAATTAAAATATACACTATGTTATGATGGTGCTAAGAGATTAGTATGCATTTATGAGAATTTGATTTCATGCATTCAAGTTGGGGGACCTTCAGCGTTGACTTTGAATAGTTGTGATAATTGGAATATGCTCTTCACAGGAATTATTGATTTTCGTTCCCTTTTTCATATTGGTTATTGTCATTAATATTATTGACGTAGATTGGAGGGATGGGAAACGAGAAATGTCATTAAAAAGTAATTTTTTTTTTTTAACTCCTATTGAAATGGAGAATTGCATGGTTTTCTACCCAGCTAAATCTGTGTTTACCTAGAACGGGGTGAGAGGGGTTGCTCAAAAAAGAGATTTGTCACATTCGTTCTTTGTACTTGACTGTTTTATGTATCGCTTGTTAAAAGCGCTGCTAGAAGAAAAAGGTTAATCCTCTTGTAATATATTTCCTGTTTATTATCCCTAATGTTTATTTTGGGTTTCTTAATAATTTTTAACATTCATTTTATAAGTTTTCTCAATTTTACTTCATTCTAGTGTAATTCTCCCCTTTTAATCCCTTGTTTCATTCAAGAAAATTATGAAAGTTACGGACACCTTGAATGTTACTTCAGTAGAAATAGTCATGTTTATCTGTCGGGTATAGTAACTTTATCAATACATTCTGTCACAAATTTACCTCATTGATGGAACACAACGGTTCTGAGTTTTTTTTTTATTATCTTTGCTAGTTTTGTTCCCATTGAAAAGTAACTTGAATTCATGTTTGGGCAGATTCTGAATACGAGCAAGTAAATTATTTCCTTAATAAAACGCAAGTATGTTGATATAACTTAACAGAGACTCGGGAAATGTTGAAAGACTATTTATTAAAGTGTATATGGATTTACTTTGACGTAGAAATTGCATGAAAGCCTCCGCAATGCCTAACTTATTGGACCCTCCGCTTCCCTCTTTCTTAAAGAAATAAATTTCAGATTTAAATGCCTCGCTGAAATTTCATTTAGAAATTGTGTCGTATTTCTGCAGGAGCAGCAATAAAGTTTTGGTCTATTTGGGCTATAGGAAATATATGGCGATGCCCATAGAAGTTGATTATACATTTGGAGGCGACGCATTCGAATATGAACATTAGCTGCAATTTGATTATTAATATTACTTCTATTTCTTCTGGAGTTGTCAATATTGTATTGGTTGTTGGTGATCTCCGAGTAGATCCAGTGAAAATCTCTTTATTGAACGCTTTCATTACGTGTTGACACTGTCATAGGGTCTCAACCCTTTTCTCCCTCAATATATATGTCAGAGATGCCTTAAAGACAATTGGTTTGCCTGACAGAACACTGCAATATATTTGACCAAGAATTCCAATGGTTAGACATCAGATATATGGCATGTGATAGTTTATAGGAGTTGAAAGATATGAGATGGAAGTTGAATCAGGAATTGAAGACAGAAAGAGATTCAATATTTCCGTGATATTTCCAATGGTTAAATGAATTTTGGGATTGGATGTCCAGAATTGAAATCTTGGTGAAATTCGTTTTGAAAGTAATGGTAAATGTTGGACATATTCTTACATTTTGTGGATGGTGCCAAGTTAGTTTCATCGGTTCTCTTGAATATAAGATTAAGACTAAAGGTAACTTCCCTAATATAATAAAGAGCAGGTGTCTGGCTATATACAATATATATATAGGCCTATATATATATATATATATATATATATATATATATATATATATATATGTGTGTGTGTGTGTGTGTGTATATATATGTATATATACACACACATACATACATACATGCGTATATATACACATACATACATACATACATACATACATTATATGTTTATACATACATACATTAAATATATACATACACACACACACACACATATATATATATATATATATATATACATGCATACATACATACATACATACATACATTATATATATATATACATACACACACGTATATATATATATATATATATATAAATTAATATATATATATGTATATAAATATATATATATATATATATATATATATATATATATATATATATGTATATATATATATATATATATATATATATATATATATATATATATATATATATATATATATATATATTCCGGTCTCCCTCATAGTAAAATTACTCGGATTTGCCCCCTTCCCTCGGGTGGAGGAGGGTGTGTGTGGCCATATCTATGTAAATATTCAGCCATCATTTTTGACGGGTCTATTACACTTATATATATATATATATATATATATATATATATATATTTATATATATAATTTTTTTTTCAAGTAACGATAAATGGTAACGCAAGCTGATAGTCTGCATTGTTTTAAAATTTAGATGTATTTTACACCGGTTGAAAGACATCAATGCCTGCTTAATACATTCTCACAAATGAAAATTAGTGGTAGTATTAAAATTGGATTTACTTCTCTACTCTAAACAAAGTGGTGGGATGAATTTTTGAGTAAGCGGGATGGCGGGTAATGTATTTTTTACATAGTGAAGGGGTGGGGGGGGGGGTTAGGAGGCTTGAGTCTCGTAGATGTACCACTGACAATGGAAATTATGATTCGGCAGAGGTGGTGTAGGAATACTAAAATCTCTCTCTCTCTCTCTCTCTCTCTCTCTCTCTCTCTCTCTCTCTCTCTCTCTCTCTCTCTCTCTCTGCGCGCGCGCAAATTATAAGCGAATTCAGTATCTGGTT
>NC_090739.1:32042922-32055422 GCF_036898095.1 Palaemon carinicauda | reverse complement strand
AATAACAGTCGGTGTTTCGTTTTATAAAAACCTGTGGGCTAAGAGTTCTCGCATTCATGGCTTTATAATTTTCGTTAGTAAAGACAGCCGTACTATCTTGTGAACCAAGGATGGGAGGTTTGGGGGTCCTATAGGTCTACCTGCGGATTTTCAACATCCATTGTCGGGCCTTATTTGGGGGCGAAGCGGAGGATTGAGTGCTGATCATATGTGTAAGTTCAATTACCTGTCTCCATTGCTTTTGCCGTTCTTGATGAATCTTTGAAACTGGATAATTTGTGGTAGCAACAGAACTTAGACTAATGTGGAGATGATGTTTTAAAATAAATGGTGCATCTTGTTTGGTAAATGTATCACTCCTATGATATATATTAAAGATAGTTGGTGTATGGTTTTATTTCAAAAACACACCTTTTGCTGGATATATTATTACAAAGCTAATGTTTCATGGATCTATTTACACGATTGATTTTCCCTTCAAAGCTTCTCTACGATGTTACTGATAGAGAACACAGCTTTCGTCTGGGGTTTTTTCTATGTAATAGTTTTGTTGGACTGAGTGTATCCACAAATATAACCCTTTTCAACGCCGGCTCTACAGAAGGGAACCGTTTATTCCTTTTCACTGTTTATCTAACTGATATTTGTTTGTTTCCACATTTAGACACCTTTGTTGATAGTTAGATCAAAGTTTTGTATGTTTGTTTACTTTATCTTCCAGTTTCTTTTCTTTGGTTATTTTTCATTTTGATTTAACCCAATAAGCCATTAAGTACTTTGGCAATGACGATTATAGTTTAACGCTGGTAGATTTTGCTCTGAAAGTTATACTGCAAATTTGAATTTAATGTTTAAATCATAGATAAAACCTCTTGCTTTTAACTTTGCAATGTCAACTCTTTTAAACAGGCGATACTGAATTAATCATAGGAACGATGAAGATTTTTATACACGTGCAGCAGATATCAAAATTAATGTTAGATGAAGGTTGTGAAGCCTTTGGGCTCTTCTTGTTTGATTGTATTCGTTTGTTTATTGGTTTGCTTTCGCACCTGTCGCACTGAAATTTGCAATTAAGTTTGTTTGTTGTTCATTAGCAGTTTGGCATTGGCCATATCTGCATTGCCATTTGTCTGTCCTAATGATTATAAGGTTATTGCAAAGTTGACATTGTTCACCGGAAAATATTTTCACCTTTAGGAGCGTCAAGGGTCGGGAATAGGAGGAAATTAATGAGGTCAAAGAGGATTTGAATATATTTCTATTGTTATTGACTGGGACAAGCATTGCGATTCACTAACATAATACACAATGCACACATACGCACGCGCTATATATATATATATATATATATATATATATAATATATATATATATATATATATATATATATATATTGCTTGTTGGAGCCCTTGGGCTTAAAGCATCTTGCTTTCCCAACTAGGGTTGTAGCTTAGCTAATAATAATAATAATAATAATAATAATAATAATAATAATAATAATGAATCGTTGTGTGTCTGTTTAACAATATTTATCTATTTACGGTTTTTCTCAAGCCTTTTCCTCTGGATTGCATTATTCCCAAGATTAGTGCATTTTTGCAGTTTTAATTGTTGGCTATGAATGTTGTATACAGAGGGAGAGAGATTAGGCTAGGAATGTTTTATATATATATATATATATATATATATATATATATATATATAGAGAGAGAGAGAGGAGAGAGAGAGGAGAGAGAGAGAGAGAGAGAGAGAGAGAGAGAGAGAGAGAGAGAGAGAACGGTGTGGCTACCCGATTAAATGCTACCAATAAAAATATAAGAACAAAATAAATTCCGTAAATGTTATTGGCTGTGTTTCCCGAAACGACCAAAATCCTGTTGACGTACGGACGTTGAAAGTTGTTCAAATACTCTGCGCCAATGGAATGCATTACGCATCGTTATGGTCGAGGTAGATTCCACTCCACTCAAACCCCTACCCCCCATTTCCAAACCAGCCAACCCACTCCACGTACTCCCGGTCAACTCCCCTGCACCCTCAGCGACTCCCTATCACATCATATATCCCTAGTGCATCCCTGTCTCCCATTTGCCTCCCTGCATACGATGTTTTCCCCCTAGATAGTCAACCTGATTGCTCCCCCTCTAACCCACTAACTCCTCCCTTTCCCCGAATACTTTTTATATACCTTTCATATGCTCCTCCCCTTCCCCCCCTCCCTGCACGAACATCAAAGTAAACTCAACGACTGTATTAAAACTAGACATTCGAAAAATAGTGGTCTTTTCTGCTGTCCATTTTTACTGGGGGGAATTTCTGCATTAGCCCTTATTAAAACATTAAGCCAAAGGATAATTGCAATGAGCTTCATTTCGTCATAATGGTGTTAGTATGGTCATTGCGATTATTGCTTCTCTCTCTCTCTCTCTCTCTCTCTCTCTCTCTCTCTCTCTCTCTCTCTCTCTCTCTCTCTCTCGTTACTTTTCCTCTTGATTTTTTTCTTATATTAGGAATGAAGTGTCTTATAATGCATCAAATGTTAAGAATTATATTTTTTTTTATAAATGATTTTGGTAATTTATACGGATACGGCAGAGTAGAATTTTAACCACAAGGGATAGGAAGTAAAATAAAAATTCATAGTTTTGACATCCACGTCCTACTAGATAAGTAATAATGTATTGTGGAAAATACCGTTATTATCGTTCTTTTGATAACTTGACATTAACGTATGAAATTAGATAAAAAACTAAAATAATATTGTATTTTGTAATTTGTATTTTCTTCCGAAGATACTCTCTCTCTCTCTCTCTCTCTCTCTCTCTCTCTCTCTCTCTCATAAAGCCTATGTTTTACTATAAATATTGATTGGAACGTGCAGTCAAAACCTGCCTGGTTTAATGCATTTGTCACTTGCTTAACTTTATGCGCGTAACATGCTTTGGATTCTGAGAAACACTACATCGAAATTGTGAGCTTGGGCATCAACTGTCTTGTTATGCCTTATTGATGTCTTTGTCGTCTTCTATTTTCAAGAATTTTATATTATACCATCTATACTGGAACGTTTGTTATCAGTCTTGGGGAGAAATTCCTCGAAACATTTATTTTATCCAACATTTTGTTGCTGAATATTTTACCTATTTGAATTCTTAAGATTCCTTGTCTGGGACATGTTTCTACTATGTTTCTTTCATTTGAGAGAGGGAAGGGTACAGCAGGGTTTATATTTTCAGGGATTTAAGTAGCTCAATAAATTATACACATAAATTAGTTACTCTGACCATGATGTCAAAGTTTTATATTCCGTTAAAAAAAGAAAAGTGTCTGTTATTTTTATTTAGAAAATACTTAATCAACTGTTTCAAAGGTTTGTCGGATAGAATGTATGTAACACTATAAATAAGTATAGTGATCATATTTTTATATATTTTTTTCTTATTCTCTATTTTTTAAAGATTCAGACTTTTTCAAGTTTGAAAATTCAAATCTGTTTGAAATATATTCATCTGATTTCTGTGTTTCCCAACGATATATCAGACGTATTTCGGTTCCTAAGTAACAAAAGAAACATGCATATGAATGTCAAAAAATATTAAGCCAAGAAATCGGCCCTCAAATTTTTCCAGTCGGAATAGCAACCCATAATTGTAAGTCCACGACTTTCTACTTGCACTTTATAAACAACACTGGTAGACATACGCGTTAATATCGTTATATTACCAATAAATATGAATAATTATGGCTTCAAGACATTTTTATCGTCCCATTAAAGTGTGTGGGGAGGGGGGTGGGCCTTGCACATACATTATAAAAAAATATTATATTTCCGTTATTATTGAAAAATACGAAATTAAGCTTTGGCAACTTATTGTTCATAGTTATAGTATATGTGTAAATGTTTATAGAATTTTCAAGAAAATTTACAAATTCATGCAGTTCACCCTCCACCCCACCCCCTTCAAGAAGCCCGAGAATATCCTGATATTGACTGTACTTGCGGTTCTATATATTCTGTTTGCTTGTTATTAGGTGAAAGATGTATATCTCTGTAGTGCCTGCATGATTATACCTTGTGATCAAATGTTCTGTATGACTGGTAATGTAGTATGTTTTTATTTTTTTTTTTTTCATAAAAATTATCTCATCTAACGTTCTTATATGAAATATTAAAGTATTTTTTAGGTATTAGCTGGTACAACGTTTTATTTTTTATTTGGTTTTGCTTTATATCTTTATCTTCCATTTCAGTTGATATTTGCCTTATGCATGTTTTTTTATATTGCATGTCCCAATATGATTTTCAAGTGGAACGTTACTTTAAATACTATGTCTTATCCCTTAATATTGCCTTGGTGTAATGTATTCGTAATATCATCTCCTTTCTAAATATTAATGAAATAAAGTCTTACTGATTTATGTAAGGAGAATTACTCTATGCGTAGCATGAAATTCTAAAGCCAACCCTTTGAAAATATGTCTCCTTTACCAAGATTAGAAAAATTAAATTGTAGATTATTTCCATATGAAAGATTAATATTTGTTTTACTCTACGATGATGTAAGAAGACCTACGAACGTCTAAGATGGTTTTAATCTTGGTACCAGAGGAAAATTTCGTTACCGTCCAAACATGAGCTCCAACTTGATTTTCATTTAGTATAATTATGATGCTTAGTTCAGCTTCCCTTCACCTGCCCTGCATAATGAATGACGATGAATAATTCTGCTGCCGGTTCCCTTTACTTATGATTACCTTGATTGGATTAGTCTTCCCCCCTAACTTGATTTACCCTATTTTTTTATCACCCAACCTCTTCCAGTAATACGCCAGGGGAATACGGACGCCATTGTAGGGTGTTTGTTCGAGACTATTATTTATTTACTATTCACTTAACATTTCATCAAGTTATGTGGAGAGAAACTTCAAAGGAGAAATTCTTGAAATCGGAAAGAATTGCTGATACGATTACGGTCTTTCTGGGGATATGACTTATTGTATGGCTTTCGTGGTATTATTATTATTTCTATTAAGATTATTATAATTATAATTATTATTATTATTATTATTATTATTATTATTATTATTTCTATCAATATTTTCATTAGCATTATTATGATTATTATTATTATTATTTCTATTATTATTATTATCATTATTATTACTATTATTATCATTATCATTATTATTATTATTATTATTATTATTATTATTATTATTATTATTTCTATTAATATTTTCATTATTATTATTATTTATTATTATTATTATTATTATTGTTGTTGTTGTTGTTGTTGTTGTTGTTGTTGTTGTTGTTGTTGTTGTTGTTGTTGTTATTATTATTATTATCTTTGCGCCTTTTTCCTATTAGACTGGGGTGGGAACTCGAGAGATTAACCTTCCGGTTCAGCAAGTCCATCAGACTAAGGATACTGTAAACAATCCGTCACTGCTGAGTAATTACTTGTAATTTATTCATTCCGGAAATTGACAAAGGCGCACTGATTTTTTTTCTGAAAACGTGGCTAAGTAGTTCTGCTCCAGCCGTCCTGACCTCGGGACTCGCATGTAAGGTATATACTGTATTCTTGACTACAGGAGTGTTATTATTATTATTATTATTATTATTATTATTATTGTTGTAGTTGTTGTTGTTGTTGTTGTTTTAGTTGTTGTTGTTGCTGTTATTAACTGATCGCTGATATTCGTTAGGCAATATGAACTCAAAAAGAACGCAAACTTCTGGTGTATTTTTAATTTACGCAAGAAATTTAATTTCGACTTCGATTCTCATACCTTGCTTTAAGTACCTTTTTCCCCTGGTGTATTTTTAAAAAATAGCCTCACGGTGATTTAGTGCACAAAGGAATACGTCGAGAATTGCTACATTTGTTAGAAATTCCATCATTAAGAATAATGTAATGACGAGAAGTAAAATGAACTGAAATAATGTACAACCTCTGGAATATGAAATTTAAGATACTGTTTCAGATAAGATTTTTAAGGTTATAATTTTTCAGTGTACCAAATGGTCTCTGGTGTTAGAAGTTTAAAGATGAAATTGTACATCGATCCCTAGTTTTTTATAGCCGGATGGAAGATCTTTTCCCATTGAAATAGTGTTTGTAAAAGCCATGATATTTGCTCATATTTTCAGTTGCTGCTGAAGAGTTAGAATATGTAAGGTGAAACATCGTGAATGTTTCATGGCAACTTGGCAACTTCAACCGGTTGCCAGTGACTTGTATTTTTTATGTACATCCTTTGTTAATAAATAATATCCTTGAAAATGTATTTGATTTTAAAATGCTATCGTGCCGTGCTGGAAAAGTAGCTCTTGGCTTCAATGCTTATAAAAATGTATATCTTAACTAGAAAATAATGAATGAAGTAAATTTTTTAGCCCCTCCGACGTTATTCCGGATACGTTGACCTTTGATTAACCGAACAAAAAACTATCTTGTTAGAAACAACATTCTGTTACCCTCTTCCCGTCTTACGGCCTTCTCTTCCTCGCCCTACTTTAATCTTGTACCTATCCATTAATCCATTTTCATCTTTAAAGAGTCCTGCTTAGTTTCATATGAAAATCCATTATCTCCAGTGGGTGGAGGGGCTTAGTTGATGCCGTTTTCATGAAGAAAAACGTTCAGCTTTTCATAACATCAGTTTTTCCCCTAATCTCATTTTGTATAAATTTGTCAATTTTTCTGAATGATATGATTATTTCTTTTTTTATTTCTTAAGATATTAGTTTATTATCATCCAGAGTTGTTCTTATCGATAGCTAAAATTTATAGCGTAAATTGTAATTTAGTATTGTTCTTCGTTGTAATAGTAGTAATGGAAGAGGCAGTAAGAGCCGAGGAGGTACTGGAAGAAAAGTATACATAGCAGTATAGTAGTTAGGGTGGGGAGGTATAAGAAGAAAAATACATAGCACCATTAGTAAGGGTGGAGGAGGTATAGGAGGAAAAATTATACATAGCAGTATAGTAGTAAGGGTGACGGAGGTACATGAAGAAAAGTATACTTAACAGTATAGCAGTTAGGAAGAAAGGCATATATAGCAGTAGTAGTGCGGGTGTCGCGGGTTATAGGAAATAATATACATACCGGAAGTAGTAAGGGAGGGGACGTGTAGGAAGAAAAGTGTACATAGCAGTATAGTAGTAAGGGTGGGAAATTATAGGAAGAAAAGTATATATAGCAGTAGTAGTAAAAGGGTAAAGAAGGTAAAGGGAGACAGATGTACATAGCATTAGTAGTAAGGGAGGCCTATAAGAAGAAAAATATACATTCCAGCAGTAGTAAGGGTGGGAGAGGTATAAGAAGAAAAGTATACATAACAGTAGTAGTTAAGGTGAGGGAGGTATAGGAAAAAAGTATACATAGCAGTAGTACTAAGGGTGTGGGAGATAGAGGAAGAAAAGTATCCATAGCAGTAGAAGTAGAGGGGAGGAGGTGTAGAAGAAAATGTATGTATAGCAGTAGTCGTAAGGGATGAGGTATAGGAAGAAAAGTATACATAGCAGCAGCAGCAGCAGTAGTAGTAGTAGTAGTAGTAGTAGTAGTAGTAGTAGTAGTAGTAAGTGTTTGTCATCCGAATGTTATGAGATAGATGACAAGTATGGATTTGAGGTAAAGTTCACTTGCCTATTATTTTTGAAATAACAACTGCTCGATATTAGTAAGAATATCATGAATTAATGTTTGGAATGCTATGACAGAATTGATTTCACCAATACAAAATAGATATGTGTGTGCACAGAATCTTCCTCCTTCTCAGGTAAGATAATTACCTCCACCAACAAAGTTGAAGAGCAGGTTATGTTTTCGACCTTTTTTTTTTTTGTGTGTGAGCAAGTTCCTGGCCAAAATTTTACTCATAGCGTTGTGAAACTTTCAAGGATTAATTATTATGTTGAGACGTGGAAGTGATTCAATTTTGCAAGTCCCAGGTCAAACGTCAAGGTGGAGAAATAAGGTCCCGTGGCGGAGGTAACAATTAACTCATAGGGTAGTGAAACTTTCAGGGATTAATTGTTATGTTGAGACGTGGAAGTGATTCAATTTTGCAAGTCCCAGGTCAAACGTCAAGGTAGAGAAATAAGGTCCCGTGGCGGAGGTAACAATTAACTCATAGGGTAGTGAAACTTTCAGGGATTAATTGTTATGTTGAGACGTGGAAGTGATTCAATTTTGCAAGTCCCAGGTCAAACGTCAAGGTGGAGAAATAAGGTCCCGTGGCGGAGGTAACAATTAACTCATAGGGTAGTGAAACTTTCAGGGATTAATTGTTATGTTGAGACGTGGAAGTGATTCAATTTTGCAAGTCCCAGGTCAAACGTCAAGGTAGAGAAATAAGGTCCCGTGGCGGAGGTAACAATTAACTCATAGGGTAGTGAAACTTTCAGGGATTAATTGTTATGTTGAGACGTGAAAGTGATTCAATTTTGCAAGTCCCAGGTCAAACGTCAAGGTGGAGAAATAAGGTCCCGTGGCGGAGGTAACAATTAACTCATAGGGTAGTGAAACTTTCAGGGATTAATTGTTATGTTGAGACGTGGAAGTGATTCAATTTTGCAAGTCCCAGGTCAAACGTCAAGGTGGAGAAATAAGGTCCCGTGGCGGAGGTAACAATTAACTCATAGGGTAGTGAAACTTTCAGGGATTAATTGTTATGTTGAGACGTGGAAGTGATTCAATTTTGCAAGTCCCAGGTCAAACGTCAAGGTAGAGAAATAAGGTCCCGTGGCGGAGGTAACAATTAACTCATAGGGTAGTGAAACTTTCAGGGATTAATTGTTATGTTGAGATGTGGAAGTGATTCAATTTTGCAAGTCCCAGGTCAAACGTCAAGGTGGAGAAATAAGGTCCCGTGGCGGAGGTAACAATTAACTCATAGGGTAGTGAAACTTTCAGGGATTAATTGTTATGTTGAGACGTGGAAGTGATTCAATTTTGCAAGTCCCAGGTCAAACGTCAAGGTAGAGAAATAAGGTCCCGTGGCGGAGGTAACAATTAACTCATAGGGTAGTGAAACTTTCAGGGATTAATTGTTATGTTGAGACGTGGAAGTGATTCAATTTTGCAAGTCCCAGGTCAAACGTCAAGGTGGAGAAATAAGGTCCCGTGGCGGAGGTAACAATTAACTCATAGGGTAGTGAAACTTTTAGGGATTAATTGTTATGTTGAGACGTGGAAGTGATTCAATTTTGCAAGTCCCAGGTCAAACGTCAAGGTAGAGAAATAAGGTCCCGTGGCGGAGGTAACAATTAACTCATAGAGTAGTGAAACTTTCAGGGATTAATTGTTATGTTGAGACGTGGAAGTGATTCAATTTTGCAAGTCCCAGGTCAAACGTCAAGGTAGAGAAATAAGGTCCCGTGGCGGAGGTAACAATTAACTCATAGAGTAGTGAAACTTTCAGGGATTAATTGTTATGTTGAGACGTGGAAGTGATTCAATTTTGCAAGTCCCAGGTCAAACGTCAAGGTGGAGAAATAAGGTCCCGTGGCGGAGGTAACAATTAACTCATAGAGTAGTGAAACTTTCAGGGATTAATTGTTATGTTGAGACGTGGAAGTGATTCAATTTTGCAAGTCCCAGGTCAAACGTCAAGGTGGAGAAATAAGGTCCCGTGGCGGAGGTAACAATTAACTCATAGAGTAGTGAACCTTTCAGGGATTAATTGTTATGTCGAGACGTGGAAGTGATTCAATTTTGCAAGTCCCAGGTCAAACGTCAAGGTAGAGAAATAAGGTCCCGTGGCGGAGGTAACAATTAACTCATAGGGTAGTGAAACTTTCAGGGATTAATTGTTATGTTGAGACGTGGAAGTGATTCAATTTTGCAATTCCCAGGTCAAACGTCAAGGTGGAGAAATAAGGTCCCGTGGCGGAGGTAACAATTAACTCATAGGGTAGTGAAACTTTCAGGGATTAATTGTTATGTTGAGACGTGGAAGTGATTCAATTTTGCAAGTCCCAGGTCAAACGTCAAGGTAGAGAAATAAGGTCCCGTGGCGGAGGTAACAATTAACTCATAGAGTAGTGAAACTTTCAGGGATTAATTGTTATGTTGAGACGTGGAAGTGATTCAATTTTGCAAGTCCCAGGTCAAACGTCAAGGTAGAGAAATAAGGTCCCGTGGCGGAGGTAACATTTAACTCATAGAGTAGTGAAACTTTCAGGGATTAATTGTTATGTTGAGACGTGGAAGTGATTCAATTTTGCAAGTCCTAGATCTAAGGTCAGGGTCGAGCAAAAATTCGAGAAACAAGCTGCCGTGGCAGAGGACACAATTTTACTCATAACGTAGCGAAACTTTCAGGGATTAATTGTTAAGTTGAGACGTGGAAGTGATTCAATTTTAAAGTCCTAGGTCAAAGGTCAAGGTAGAGAAATAAGGTCCCGTGGCGGAGGTAACAATAAACTCATAGAGTAGTGAAACTTTCAGGGATTATTTTTTATGTTAAGACGTGGAAGTCATTCAATTTTGAAAGTCCTAGGTCAAAGGTCATGGTAGAGAAATAAGCTCCCGTTGCGGAGGTCACAATTTTACTTATTGAATATTGAAACTTTCAGGGATTAATTGTTACGTTGAGACGTGGAAGTGATTCAATTATGTAAGACCTAGGTCAAAGGCCAAGGTTAAGATCGAGCAAAAGATCGAGAAATAAGCTACCGTAGCGAAGGTCTGTGCTCTGCTGAGTGCCCCTCTAGTTATGCAGTATATGTAGTTAGTTTAGTATTCTTTACAATGCGCACAATCAAAGTTATTTCTCTAAAGGACTCATAATTGTAATTATCCATGGGCTTCTTCCTAGTTCTCGAGGAGAGTATTTCCGTCTTGATGATCATAATCCGAGTTTGAAATTTTTTTTTTTTTTTTTTTTTTTTTTTTTTTTTTTTTTGTAGATGATTCTGCAGTAGTTATCCCCTTGATAAACGAACGTTCTTAAGAAATTTTCAAAATGTTGCCTTCCGTAATCTTCTACATTATAATGTATTTTTTTACATTTCAGTGTGTCTGTGAGATTTAGATCTGATTTTTTTTTTTTTATAAATTATTCACGTTTGAGGGTACACTCGGGCACACCATTCTATCTCATTTCTCTTCTTGTTTTGTTAAAGTTTTTATAGTTTATATAGGAAATATTTGTTTTAATGTTGTTACTGTTCTTAAAATATTTTATTTTTCCTTGTTTCCTTTCCTTACTGGGCATTTTTCCTTGTTGGAGCCCCTGGGCTTATAGCATCCTGCTTTTCCATCTAGGGTTGTAGCTTGGCAAGTAATAATAATAATAATAATAATAATAATAATAATAATAATAATGATATATATATGTATATATATATATATATATATATATATATATATATATATATATATATATATATATATATATATATATATATGTGTGTGTGTGTGTGTGTGTGTGTGTGTGTCTTTCTGCCTATCTGTAAGTAGGTAAATACTTTCAATTTCTTGATTTCAAATTAATAGCCGGTAGTTTTCTCATGTCTGCCATCATTCACCTTTCTCTCCGTGGCGTGGCAGCATTTATCCATCTCTCTTAAAGTTTCCCTTTTAGCTTCTTCTCCTTAGCAGCTCCTAAGCACCACCATGCTGGTCTCGTCTGCCCACTTAGCCGCGGAAGCGCCACCTCAGCGACTTGTTACTTGCTTGACTGCTTCCCTCTTCTTTTCCTCCTCTCCCTCGCCTCCTCCTCTTCCTTTTCCTCCTCCTTCTCCTTCCTTTCTTCCTCGAGTCAGGCACGGACAGTGGACGCCTGTTATTCACTAATTATCGAGGAGTCTCTCATCCAAAAAGTAATTATACTTATTTAGGTTGACAATAAAGATTTTGTTTTTCACCTCGTGGTTTTTTTAGCTCTTTATTTGAGGTATTTTTCTTTGTGTTGTGTATTTTTTTTCTTTCTTTTGTTGCTATTATTATCATAACATGGCAATAAGGTTATCCTTGTTTTCCTCGCATTTTTGCTTTTGCTCATGCTGTTGTTTTTCCAAGGACAGATCTCGAAAAACTTTTGTATTTGATAAAATAGAAATTCTAAATTTAAGTCGTTCCATCATGGAAGGAACGGAAGTTCTTGAGTGTTTCCTGCTTTTGTGAAATTAAATTGCTGATACTCGCAAGAAACCGACCCCCCCCCCCCCCTTTTCACCTGTAATCTATTTATGTATGTTTTATCATACTTTATGTATTGGTGTTTTTATGTTTTGGTGTAAAGTAATGGTATACAACAACTTCCATTTTACTTGGCCATTTCTTTGGAACTTATCTTGTTACTGCTGATGATCTTGGCTTTGGTTGAATTTCATTTTTGCTGTGGATTTTCAATACTGCTGACTTTATTTTGATTATCTTGCTGATTATTTCTTTCAAGTAATATCATATCCCTGAATTTATATTTTCAGATGAATAACCTTTTACATACAGGTATAAAGTCTTTTATTTTTTTTTTTCAA
>NC_090739.1:32022922-32037922 GCF_036898095.1 Palaemon carinicauda | reverse complement strand
CATTTGCCCTTTATTTATTTACTTTTATTCGGATTGAAGCTTCCTGCAATGTGCATATACATGTGCTTTAAAAATTCATTTCCCCGGATTCACTGGTGATCAAAGTAACTGACTATTGTTTATTCTAGAGAGGTTAGTTGTTTTCATCCCCTTCACCGATACGGTTTTCTTTTACATTCTTTCATCAAATATTTGTACAACTCGACGAATCTCATCATAAACCAATTAAGTTTTTACGCGAGTTTTATAACAAGCGAAACCTCTCTCTTTTTAACGTCAGCATTAGAATTCTCTTTTTACCGACCGAAAATATTCACAGAGGTTTTTGCGACCTGCGTTTGCTTTTCATTTTATCTCCGTGATAACCTCTTGTTCCTTTGCAGCGTAGATTAAACTTTGTCAGAAAACAGATCTAGTTAAAAATGTAGAGTAAAAAAGTGCCATGGAAGTATCAGTCGCTATTATTTCATGATGTATTAATTGGCGTCTCTTTGATAAGTTGCTCGAGATGATTAACTCTTGGCATCCTTTTTAGAGATTATTGTTGGACGTAAAGGCTAAAGCCCTCATCTAATCAATATTTATCTTCCTCGATGATGTTGCCAATATTTGTCCCATTGTTAACGACTGTTCGCTCGTAAAATGTGATTTTGCCATTCATGATTTTTCCTTTGAACGTCAAAAGCCCTCACCCAAGAGGGGGAGTGGATCTCTCTCTCTCTCTCTCTCTCTCTCTCTCTCTCTCTCTCTCTCTCTCTCTCTCTCTCTCTCTCGAGCACACACACACACGCCAGTTTATCCTAGAATAAAGTATAAAAGATTAATAGAGGGCATATTCTATAAATCAGCTTATTCTTATCACTAGATTTACGCTTGACATAACGGAAAACAATCGCTTTGGATTCAGTTAGTATTGGGTATATTAGTCACAAATAGAATTCTTCTATTTGTTATTGTATTTGTTTCAGTGGGTTGTTTTTTCGTGTGTTTTCTTTTTCATAACCTCTATGCATAAATTATTTTGCAGTGCTGATACATAGATCGAATATATTAAACTCTTTCATCATATTTGAGCTAATTTATAAAACTTTAATGTTACAAATAAGTAAGCTATATTGAAATTTGTGATAACACTGGGAGCAAAATCTATGCCTATGAAGATATAAGCAGACAGCAAGCAGTAATACAATACCCTTACCAAGTACAGAAAGCACCAACCATCAGTGCGCACTAAAAGATTTTATCTAAGAGCTTTATTATGTTACCAAACTGCCATTGAAAGTAGCAATTCCTTAATGCATTCACAAGGAGTCTCTCGTTGTCTGTAATATAAGATTTTGTTACAAGTAGTTATATGATTATGGTAACTCATTTATAGTCAGTAGTAGCAAGTAAAATTTCAGGGTGATGCTGAATGTGAACGAAAGAAAAGCTCTGGAATCCAAAACTGGACTGTTTACGAAGCACTTTGAATGCAAGCATAATTAAGTGTTGTAGAATATAGAAAGGATTAATGAGGTAGAATTATTTAATTATTTAGTTACTATGATCTCCAATACAGGGTCTTTAGAATTAGAGTTTAGTGAAAGATTGAAAAAAGCAAACCAGACAATGGCTAGGTTTAGTAAAATTTGGAAATCAAATCGCCTGAAATTGCGTTTAAAAATCGGACTATATATCAGTTTAGTGAGATCGGTGTTACTCTTTGGACATGAGTCATGGTATGACAATGAAACAGTCTCCAATGAATTTAGTTGAATTGAGAACAAAGACCTCAGAAGGATATTGGGAGTAAAATGACAGGACAGGATTAGAAATGAGACTACAAGAGAGGTTACTCAAATGCCATATGTGGATGACATCATGATGAGGGGTAGATGGAGATGGTTTGGGCACGCTCTTCGCACTTCCTGAGAGAGATTAGTTCACCAAACGTTCAGCTGGGCTTCACAAGGCACTAGAAGAGTTGGAAGATGATGAGTGGAGAAGTATTGAATTAAAAGTTCAAGACAGAGACCACTGGCGAAATCTAACCTAGGCCCTTTGCGTCAGTAGGCGTAGGAGGAGATGATAATGATGAGAATATAGATATATGAAGTGAGCCAGGATGACCATCTGGGAAACGATAGTTCAGATCGTTTTAAGATGCTTTGGTCATGTGGAAAGAATGTGAAAATTGTATTAATTAGAAGTGTACGGAGGAAAGGAGAGATGTGCAACTAGGAATGGTTAAATGAAATCTTGAAAATGGAAGGGCGGCCTAAATATTCAGGAAGATCTAGTGTGAATGCTACAGTCTGAGTGTTTTACGTGGTATTGACAAGCCGTATATGTAGGTGCATTAACCTGTTGATATATAGTAAGCTCTCTTCATTTAATGTTTAATCCAGAACTCAGCGTCAAGTTCAGATATGACAGTGTCCTTTCATTCCATTTTCCTACAAAACGACCCGTTGTTATGCAAAATGTTGTGTGTGTATATATATACTATATATATATATATATATATATATATATATATATACTGTATATATATATATATATATATATTTATATATATATATATATATATATATTTATATATATATATATATGTGTGTGTGTCTGTGTATACTCTATATGTATGTGTGCGCGCGCCCACACTTTATATACATATGTGTACAGTATGTGTGCGCAAGTGGAATCTTGTAAAGAACGCAATGTTTTTACCAGATATCAAAACAACAGTCAGTAAGATGTTCATGAGTTATATCTCTTCGGACTCTAAAGGAATGAAGGAAATTTGGGTGTGGAGTTGACGTAACCTTTTTGTTTTCCCCTTTGCTTTCATTTTAACCTTCCAGTGTGCTTGGAAATGGGGCCGGATGGTGAAAGGGCGTCCCCCCCCCCCCGGCCACCCCCACCTTAGGGGAAAAACCGTCTTGGATGTTGTGAAGATTCTTTTCACTGGGTAAATAAAAGTTAAACTAATAAAATAGGGAGCTTCACTCTGGCGCCCCCTCACCCCATCTTCCGCGTCTTTCAGTAAGCAAGATGGATGTCTTCCCGTTCCCTTCTAAAGAAATGATGCGAAGAAGAAGGAAAAGATGAGCTCAACGTTGAAAGCAGCATTCTCTCTCTCTCTCTCTCTCTCTCTCTCTCTCTCTCTCTCTCTCTCTAAATTCTTAACTCAAATCTATCTATCATCTAATCTATGTGTGTATATATTCAGTATATATGTATATATATATATATATATATAATGTGTGTGCATTAAGTATTCAGCCAGATTAGTTTTAACATCCATATATATATATATATATTATATATATATATATATATATATATATATATATATATATATATATATATATATATATATATAAATATATATATATATATATAATGTGTGTGTGCATTAAGTATTCAGCCAGATTAGTTTTTACATCCAATATATATATATATATATATATATATATATATATCTATATGTGTAAGTGTGTGTGTGTTTTGCATCTTATATCCTAACTAACACACAAGGTGTACTCATGTGCTTTATTTATGCCTCAAATGTTTAGCTAAGAGCATTTTAACACAAAAAAAAAATGTATATGAATTGTATTTATATAATAATTAATGTTCAGGTACATGCTCTTTAACATGTACATATATGTTGCCTGTACGCGTAAAACTCTCATTACATGATCAGGTACATAACACTTATAAAACAGTACACTTTTCATATATGAAAAAGAGGACGTGAAATCTTAACATGTACAGTACGTGGTAGAGATGTGTATCACGTGTTTATGACGGCTTATCTTTTTAAAAAATGAAGCAGAGACATGGCCTACATCGGAGATTTATTGCGGGAGGGACACAACTCAATTACAGATAAAATTTCATTTGTGGTCAATATCCTGTTAGGTTTTTCCAACGTTGTTCCGGCGATTTCTTCTCTGGTTTGTTTCGTTATAAATCATGCATTTGTATATATTTTTAAATGACGTGCGATAATATACTCATGAGAAAACATATTTTATATAGTTCTTCTTATTCTTATTCTTCTTCTTGTTATTATTATTATTATTATTATTATTATTATTATTATTATTATTATTATTATTATTATTAAACTCAGTGTAGCATAATCAACGATAATTTTATCAATCGAGACAAGAGAGATCCTGGATAAAAAAAAATGCCAAATCTACGGTCAGGTCACACAAGGTTTAAATTCACCAATGTAGGATCTTTTGTGAATAGTTTGGTACAGGGAGGCGGACTCTTTATACATACACAAGATTATAACCCGCATACATTTATCCATGATATATCTTTTATATGAAGAACACTTTGTGTGTACCTCTTACAGTGTTTATCCTTCCACTTGACAAAAGCTGACATTGTTTTGATGTTACTGTTTTTAGAATAATTTATTGTTAATGTTTTCTCATCGTTTATTTATTTCCTTTTTCCTTACCTCACTGGGTTAATTTTCCCTAATTAATAATGCTATTAATAATTGATAATAATCATAATAATATTGATAATAATAATAATACCAATAATAATAATAATTAGTAATAATAATAATAATTAATAATAATAATAATAATAATAATAATAATAATAATAATAATAATAATAATAATAATAATAATAATAATAGTCATAGAGAATGCGCGCTGAGACAAAATGAAAATTTCAACAACAGAGTTGTGAAACTAACAGACTAAAATGAAATTAATTTTGAGCTGTTTCAGGAAAGCCAACATTTATGCAAATATGTTTCATGCTTCTGCAAATGTAGTTTTATGGTTGTTATGAATATGTTTGCTTCACTTATTCCGTCATTGTGAGTCGGGCTTTATCTCTTCAGATAAAAAATACATTCCTTAGTTTGTGACTGTTTGCGTTAACTGCTTAAAATTAAGTACTGATGAAGTAATTGAATATGATATTATGATATATTGTTTCACCTGTGTTCGAAATAGTGTTTATGGTTCTGATAATTGCGGTATTATATTTTCTCAAAAACTGTTAATACAGAGGCGCACATACTCTATCACGCATACATATGTTTATAACCGACACACACACACACACACACACACATATATATATATATATATATATATATATATATATATATGTATATATACGTATATATACACATACAAATATGTATATATATATATATATATATATATATATATACATACATAATTTTAAATACTGGAACAATACAGGGGGAAAAGGCTTATAGAAATAATGTCAACGGAGAACAGAAAAGCAGTATATTTTACTGTTAAAAAAAATGTAATGAATCTACCCAAAATATAACGATCTTCTCTTCTCCTTGTTTCTATTCCTTTCTTATGTATGCGTATATATAAAGTAAAGCTTCCACAACGTTAGCTGCCTCCTATACATACACACAGAAGGCTCATTAATAGTGCATCAGTCCTGCGAATGAAACTGCCATTCACTCCTATCTTGCACGCACTCTCACGTTTCCTGGTTATTGTATTTACTTTTCAATATATAAAAAACACATTGAGAATTAACTAGAAATAGTTGAGGGTTATGGTTTAATAACTTTATGAAAGGAATTCCTGCAATAATTTAGGTAGTCAATGATAACCTTTACGGTAATCATCATTATCATCACATCCGTTACCTCCCGGTTGGAAGGGAACGCCGGTAGCATTAGCCATCCAGGCCATGCTACGGCCTTTTTGTGTGTCTATCCTTAATGAACTTCGGTTTATTGCCTCAATTAAAGATCTTTTATTACCCTTTCCTCTCTTTATAATAGAAGTCTCATCAAATATACAGACTGCGTAGCTCCATGACTCCCTCTTTCACGAAAACTAATATCGTGTGTTTTCTGGTTTAAAACCCCCTTTTGCCAAGCTGCTGTGTTGGCAATCAGCATCAGTTTTTTTATAACTATTCTCTGTGTTGTACGAAGGTTACACTTGTGTATGTGTATATGTATATGCGTGTGTATATATATATATATATATATATATATATATATATATTATATATATATATATATATATATATATATATATATGTGTGTGTGTGTGTGTGTGTGTGTATATATATACATATATCAAATTTGTTTAATTTTCAAGTGGTATTTTTTACTGAGGAAATATATATATATATATATATATATATATATATATATATATATATATATATATATATATATATATATATATATATATATGTGTGTGTGTGTGTGTGTGTGTGTGTGTGTGTTGGTGTGTAAATATTGGACCATGATCGCCCAATCATCAAGAGATGTATAAGTTGCATTATTCTTGATGGTGAGAATTTCTGGTCCCTGTTACCATACCGTTCTAGGTTCGAATCCCAGTTTAGGCAGAAAGGCTTATCTTAGATATTTTACCCTGGGTTTGTGATGCATATTCAATATTGATTCGTTATAATTTTTAGATGATAAGTTACAGGATATATGGAGAATTTTATTTTATCAGGTTTTCAAATCATCATATCTAAAAAATGAATACTGTTATTTTCTTCCTTTTTGTAGGGACTTCAATAAATGAAACCAACGAATTAATGATAAAAAACACATGAAATTATAATTTTCTTTCAAAATATCCTGAACGCCGTCAACGTGGTAATGCCAAAAAATTTTAGAGGATTGAAATAAGGGTTTAAATCTAATTAAAAAAAAAAAAAGCTGCATATATTTGTTGGATAAAAGTTGGATAAACTTCAAAACAACATTTTTGATAAAAACCTATGCTGAAGTTAGGGTACAAAGTGCACGAAACAACACTTATCCTTTTTTGTAAGAACCAATACAGAAACTAGGCTACAAAATTTTCGAAACAACACAACCTTTGTTTTAATAAAAACTAATACAGAAATTAGGGTATATAATGCTCGAAAAAACACTTAACCTTTTTGATAAGAACCAATGCAGAAATTAGGGTACAAAATGCTCGAAACAACATTTAACCTTTTTATAAGAACCAGTACAGAAATTAGGGTACAAAATGCTCGAAACAACATTTAACCTTTTTGATAAAAACCAATGCAGAAATTAGGGTACAAAATGCTCGAAACAATATTTAACCTTTTTATAAGAACCAATACAGAAATTAGGGTACAAAATTCTCGAAACAACATTTAACCTTTTTGATAAAAACCAATGCAGAAATTAGGGTACAAAATGCTCGAAACAATATTTAACCTTTTTATAAGAACCAATACAGAAATTAGGGTACAAAATGCTCGAAACAACATTTAACCTTTTTGATAAAAACCAATGCAGAAATTAGGGTACAAAATGCTCGAAACAACATTTAACCTTTTTATAAGAACCAGTACAGAAATTAGGGTACAAAATGCTCGAAACAACATTTAACCTTTTTGATAAAAACCAATGCAGAAATTAGGGTACAAAATGCTCGAAACAATATTTAACCTTTTTATAAGAACCAATACAGAAATTAGGGTACAAAATTCTCGAAACAACATTTACCCTTTTTGAGAAAAACCAATGCAGAAAGTAGGGTACAAAATGCTCGAAACAATATTTAACCTTTTTATAAGAACCAATACAGAAATTAGGGTACAAAATTCTCGAAACAACATTTAACCTTTTTGATAAAAACCAATGCAGAAATTAGGATACAAAATGCTCGAAACAACATTTAACCTTTTTGATAAAAACCAATGCAGAAATTGGGGTACAAAATACTCGAAACAATATTTAACCTTTTTATAAGAACCAATACAGAAATCAGGGTACAAAATTCTCGAAACAACATTTAACTTTTTTGATAAAAACCAATGCAGAAATTAGGGTACAAAATGCTCGAAACAACATTTAACCTTTTTGATAAAAACCAATGCAGAAATTAGGGTACAAAATGCTCGAAACAATATTTAACCTTTTTATAAGAACCAATACAGAAATTAGGGTACAAAATGCTCGAAACAATATTTAACCTTTTTGATAAGAACCAATACAGAAATTAGAGTACAAAATGCTCGAAACAACACTTAAGCTTTAACGTAAAAACCTATACAGAAATTAGGGTACAAAATATTCGAAACAATACGTAACCTTTTTGATAACAACTAATACAGAAATTATGGTACAAAATGCTCGAAACAACACCCAATCATTTTGATAAGAACCAATGCAGAAATGTACAAAAATGCTCGAAACAACACTAAACCTTTTTTATGAGAACCATTACAGAAATTATGGTACAAAATGCTCGAGGCACTTCACAACATTTGAATTAAAAGAGAAAGAAAAATAATGACATTTATTATTCAAACATGTTAGTGATCAACAGAGGAAGGAAAAACTGAGAAAGTATCTGTCAATATTTGTGCCAGTTCAAAGAATTTGCTCCAGAAATGCAACATCAACGTGACTTATAGAAATTTTTCCTATAAATTTCATTATTCTTACCTGGCCAGTTGTAATACTTGCTTACTTGTGACAGATTTTGATCTGCCATAAATTGTGCTCCAAGTTTCTCTTGCGTCACTGGCATAGTCCTATTGCTGAAAATCCCTTGGGCTGAGATACTGTCACTGATATTTCTGTCGGTTGATTTCTGATCTTTTCGAATCGTACCCTTTGCTTGAATCTTTAACTGGAACAGATTGTTATTAGGCTATATGAATTTGCAATGCCTTGCAATGAAATTATACCTATCATGGACACATTTGAGGCTTTTAATTAACATCTGAAAATTTATGGTTGATCAATCATATGCCAGTTTTTTTATTCGAAGTACACTTTGACCTGATAAGCCGGGCTCCTTTGCCTCATTTGAAATATCCAATGTCCCTTTATATATTACTACAGCTGAACATTCGGGAACTGGATTCTGGGTGACCTTTTATGTTAGCATTCCTTAGTTTTTTTTCCAAATTTACTAATACGAACATGATTACTCACAGGTTTAGCTGGCATTTTATGGAAAAGCACGAATCTGACAAATTATATACGTTTGCTTGGCTCTAATTATCCTACATATCAAACTCTTATATGTGAGTTCTTATTTTATTTCCTGGGAAGACACCACTTGAAACATTTCATGAAAAGAATGGAAGATTTTATACTTAACGCAGCGAAAAATGACCGAGAGAGGAGGGCACTCAGTTTGAAACGGTTTTCCCACTGATGCCACGTCTCCACACGTCACCGGTTTGCTTTCCAACCTCTCTCTCTCTCTCTCTCTCTCTCTCTCTCTCTCTCTCCTCTCTCTCTCTCTCTCTCTCTCTCTCTCTCTCTGCCTGTTTCTATGTGTTGGTGTATTTCAGAAAGTATCTCTCTCTCTCTCTCTCTCTCTCTCTCTCTCTCTCTCTCTCTCTCTCTCTCTTTAATTGCGTTTTCTTCTGAGAAGTACCTGTTAACGTTGTAGATGACTACCTTAGCCTGGCTATGAATGTGGCCATATGGCAAGCTTTAAGTATGGGAACAGCCCATCGTAAGAGTATGTGTGCGTGTCACGTTTAGGATTGGGGAAAATCTTTATATAGAAAACACGTCTTGAATTTTACTTCAGTGGTGGTGCGGAACAAAAGTTAGAATAATTTCCGATACAATTTAGGAAATACGCCAATTTATATAGAAACAGAGAGAAAGGAAGGCAGAGTATAAGGAGGTGTAGTATGGTTAAGAAAGAAGGCAAGCCGGCGATTTTAGAATTAGGTGCCCTCCCCTAATGGCTCTTTCTTGCTGCCTTAAGTATAGTTGTTAAAACTCTCTACATCGGAAGTGCTTATCGTGTCCAAAAATTACGTTTTTCTCGTTATAAAATTCCACATAAGATTGTCCGGTACCTTTAGTCTGAACCTTTGTTTTATGTCTCCGGTACCAACTCGTATGCTATCAACACTGCTTCCTTCACTTTATCGCATTTAGAAGAGTCCTTGGGCCCCGAGAGATGAGAATAAACCACCAGTGTCTTTCTGAAAAAACAGATTGTACCAAAATTGTCGTATACTCCTTGATCCATCCAACCTGAATAGTCGCTTTCTCAAAGGCTGTGAATAATTTCCCTGCGTCATACTCGCTGAACTTCGGAAATATAATACCTGTCCAGTTGTCTATAATTGTTTGAGTCTCGTCATGTATATTCCTTCCAATCTTTGTTTTCCTAGAAATACTACCAATTCCTTTCCTCAACTGTAACAATCTTATCATTGCTTTTCGATCTTCCTTCTTTGCATTACGCATTTCCTTTTCAGATTCTAACTTGAACTGCTCTGCTTTTAACCTACAGTTCACAGCCTCTAACCTTAGTTTCTCCGAATCCTAGAACTTTCCAACAAATCATAACAGTTTTTTCCCTTCGTATGTTAACTCCAAATCCAAGGCCACACCATCTGATAACGAAGTCATAACTAACGCAATCTGATAACAGCAACAGAAAAAAAAAATACAAAAATAAAATACACGCAGAATATTAAAGAAAAAGGTGTTAATTACTGAATTATTGAGTAAACTCTAATTCAAGCCTCTGAATGTATATACAAACACATAAACACACACACAATAATTTTCTGAAGCAGCACTTAGTTCGTTTGTTTCACATGATCCTATTGGATACTTTTGTGGTAATGGAAATCGAGAAAACCTTAGATAACATGAAAACGTTGATTAGTAAGTTAGTCCAATTTTGGAGGAGAAATGGTGCGTTAGATTCCATAAAGTTCCATAAACTTCCAACCGACTTTGCCATCTGCTTGATGTACGCCTGGAGAAGAAGGCGCATATTTTATTCATATTTATAAACAAAATGTAGCTGTCTTAATGCTGCATTATGATTATGAAATTCATTTGCATTTTAAGAATATTCAACAACTGCTTTCTTCCCTCCTTGAACAATTTTGTTTATTAATTTTTCCCCTTATTCTGTAAACATTTTCATTTATTAATTTCTTAAAATGTAGACGTCTCAAAAATAATTGTGATGCTCCAAGGACAGCCAGTAATGGAATTGCATCCTTGAGAATTATTTTGACGAAAAGACCATAATCATGAACGTATAAAAGCTCCATTAACTAAAATTTAGTGGCTTCATCTTGGAGTTATATTGAAGGAGTCAAGGACTTGAGAGACAATGCATAACAATGTGCCTAATCCACTCCAAGTCAAGTCTCTCTCTCTCTCTCTCTCTCTCTCTCTCTCTCTCTCTCTCTCTCTCTCTCTCTCGTCTAGACTGTCTTTGCTAAAGATAAGGTTCTCATTCTCATTTTATACTTGTTATTGTAATTTTAAAACATTGTAATATTTAATTTTCAATATTCATATAGTATTGATTAAGTATTATCAAGGCTAAACTTATGCATTTTGATTCCCATTTCTTTTCTTTTTTATTATTGATGAATGATTTTATTGAACTGTGTTTCCTTTTGTGCTGCCTCCTCGCGCACGTATTCCAACAGCTTTAGAATAACACAGTTCTCGTTAAGTAAGGTAATAAATCCCTTGATACTCTGGCATTTAGTATATCGTCCAGGTTTTAGTGCCTTTCGTGCACCTGATTATCGTGGAAAAAAACATCCGAGGACACAATTAAGTGGTTAATGTTCATGCAAATGCCGTTAAATTGCTGCATAGTCCTTTTGTTACCCAAAAGAGACCCCGGCAAAATCAATATTTATGGGCAGTTTTCAAAGTAATACCATTAAAATTGATATTAGAAGGTTGACTTTAATAGCATTCCGAGAGAACAGCTTGCGGGTTTGAACACAAGGTCGCTTGTTAAGGGTGACAAGAAATTTTATCCGATGAGACCACTATTTTTAGATCGTGTTTGTAGTTTGAGGGAACTAGGCGTCGGAGATTTTAATATTCGCTTTTCTAGGGATAGTCTTACTCATGTTTTCTAAGATGTTTGTGTTGCTAAATCGTTAAAGAATGCCTGTTTACTGAAGTTAGATTGTTTATGGGTTTGACTGTGTTACTTGGTTGAGATGTACTTAGCCATTTTGGTTTACCAGTAAAGTAACTACTGTTTACCTTTATCCTTTGATTTCACTGACAGTAACCCTTCTTATATGCTAGAAAAAAAAGGCTCTAGTAAAACTATCGAGTATTGTTTGTAAAATATTAAACGAAAGTATATTTCATATTGATAGTATATTTGTATTAGAGTGTATCTCCCTCTTATACCATTACAAAAATGATAGGCCATTGATGTTCCTAACACGTTAAATCTACTCGAGACGCTCTGATAACTAACCAAAATAAAATCTTTACTTATAGCAACACATAGCGATTGCACCAATGATTTCGCAATAAAATGTAAATTATCGGATGTTTTAATTGTGGAAGAAAGCTCTCTAACATGGGCAATTGTTATTTTGCAGTTCTGCCCTTTTTTAATTTTGGAATTTACTAGTATCGTACTTGTCCGCTGCCATAAACTCGGTTGGCATTAGAGTGGTTCAACTTCTTACTCTGGTGGTTAAAAAGTTATGGTAAACTCTCGCCAAGAGTTCCACAGGGCGTACCCTTTTTTCTTTTGCCTTTTTTCAAGTTCCCTTTCTTTGTCTTTTTTTTTTCTTCTTTTTCTGTTAATAAATGGAGTAGTATCCTTGAATCTGGATTTTTTATCATTTACTTTTTATATACCTCCGGGTTTCTCGCATTTTTACTTCTTGGTTTGAAACTAAAGCTTTCATCTCATCATCTGTTGTTTCCCTTAGTTTTCAGTTCATCTAGAGAATATTGGATTAAATTAAATTTTTATCTTGTGCGTAGTACTTGATTAAAATGAGTTTGTAGTTCATCCAGTGTATCGTAATGAAGTAAATAAGAGTGCAGCTAATCAGTTGCATAGGGCTTAATTGGATAAAGTTTGTAGTTCCTCTAGTGTATAGTATTTAATTGAATTAAGTTTGAAGTTTTCCTAGCCTATCCTAAGGTATTTAATTAGTTTAATTGATAAAGCCTATAAGTTTAGAACTATCCTTTTAGCTTACCCCTTTTTAATATCATCCATCTTGCCACTTACTTATGCGCACTCAAGAGGATTGCAAGATACTGTGATATATTTCCAACAGTATATTATTTCAATTTGTCACCGAGAAAGATTTATCTTTGTAAAAGCTTTATTTATTTTCTTACGAGAGAGAATTATTCTTTTTCTGCAAACTAACGACATTTCTATTATTGAGGAAGCTCAATTTTCATCTAAAGAAAACACTTATTTTCAGATAAGGAGTAACATTTTATCCAATTTATGGCATAATGTTATCTTTGTGTGTGTGTTTATGCATCATTCCTGGGTATATATAAAAGATAGAGTAGTGTTTGTAATTTTGAATAATTGCGTAATTATATGTGATTTGTAGGTCAGAAAGTTTTTCTTTTTTGTGGGTGGAAATATTGAAAGACTCATGTACACAATATTTTTTTTATGAAGCTCGCAAAGGGTTTGTGGGTATGATTGCGTGTGTGGACGAGACCCATATTCGAGATAAGTCTTTCAAGTTTGATTCTTACTTAAGTCTGACAGTGAATAATCTCTCTCTCTCTCTCTCTCTCTCTCTCTCTCTCTCTCTCTCTCTCTTATAAATATTTATAAAGACTTTCCTTTATAATTCAACTGAACTTTTTTCGATCACTAAAATATCAGTGTAAAAATATTTAAAGTATATATTAACAACCTAATATTTTTTTCAACATTTGCAGTAGACCTTCTTAGTTGTAAATCTTCTTTCAGAGATTTTTCGTTAATCAAGCAGAATGACCAACCTTATCTTCTTGCACATCATGTACATAATCATCATCGTTATCATCATCACCATTTCGGGGAAAATCTGCGGTTATCGAGAGAAGCTTGTAATATAGGGGCCTGTTAGTCCACGCGACCACTGAAGCCTCAGCCCTTTAGGCTTCAAGGAAGATATTTTTTTTAGTCCAGGTGTCTTCGTACAGGTTGTATGTTTTTCTTCTTTTTTTGTGTCTTCCTGCAAGCTGTATGAGGATGTAGGAGAAGGGCCCCCTAGATAAGGGACGTAGCTTCTGTCACGCGAAAGCCTACTTCAACCTGCGTTGAAGAACATTCTATTTTCTCCTCTTTTTCGTCTTTTTCTCTCTTTATTTTATATTGGTGATTTATGATTTACTCATTTGCTTCATAGTGATGTGTCTGTTTGGTAGACGTTTATATTATAGTCACATTTTAAGAATAACAAATAGTTGTGCTTCTTCAAATTGTATAATAGAAATTTCTCATCATAAAAGTAATTTTTTTTTTTGATAAACTTATACTATACAGCTTTGATGTTATGCCACTGCTTCATTGTGCTCAGAATGTCTTTCTTATCTGATAATTACTTATTTTTCATGTGAAGAATAAATCAAGGTAGAACTATAGAATGAGAAGAAAATCTTAATTCCTTAGTGAGTAATACCTTTTTTGGCTTTTTAATGTGGTTGTTTTGAGGCTGTTCCTTTATAGCCTAATATTTTTGGCGACTAATGTTCTTCCGTTGGTTTTTATTGTACATATGTATATGTTTCCGTAATGATTTGTGTTGCATATGTATGTGTGTACATGGAAGTAGGAGTAAGTGACAAATACTTTTGTATACATATTCTCTGCTGAGAAATTATTCGTTTTGATTAAGAATTTTATAGTTCACGCAAGATAGACTTAAATAAAGAATCATTACCTTAAAGTTGCTCAGATTTTCGTATTTGATTGCACCTCCCTTGGAAAAGTCAAAAATAATTTTTCCTTATAAAAGATTATATTTTTCAGAATATTATTATTCTTTCTGTTTACATCCTCGTCGTTTTTTCAACCGATTTCACTTCGCTATTCCCATATTATATTATGTATGTTTAAAATTTTTTTAGAATATCCATAATTTCTAAGTTTGTGTGTCTTATGGCTAAAGCATGTCATGAGAAGTAAGTTAGAGGTCATAGAAAATATCAACAAAAACATTATTTATTGACGAACCACTGCCGGAAAAAAATGTATA
>NC_090739.1:32010422-32017922 GCF_036898095.1 Palaemon carinicauda | reverse complement strand
AACATCGCATGCATATTTCATTACCGTATATTAGTTTGGAAGAGCGACTTGTCAACTTTGGGATTGGACGATGGATGTCAGCATTGGCGATGAGATTGAGACGTGACTTGTGCTGGGAGGAATTGCAATATAGGATGCGACTTGTGCCTCCATAGTCATATGATATGGGGTGTCAATTGGTAATTACATTTCCCTCCAACCAACAGCATATATCTTCGCCACTCAACTCCCTCCTTCCCCTTCCTCTCTTTCTTCCGTGTTGTCAGAAATGATGGCTCCTATGTAATGTCAGTTTCCATATGATCTTGTTATTTTCTGCCATAGGGGAATGGGGGGTGCCAGAGTTCTGTTTGCTTTAGTATTTCGACGGTAGCGCCACCCATTAGGTAGATTGTTGATTTTTAAATATTAATTTTTGGTTACGTACCTTCAGAAAGTCATCCTTTTCCTTGAAAATATTTAATCTTTGTGAAAAACAAATCTTAATACTACACAGTATTCCAAATGTTTTATTCCAGCTGTGATGTTTTGGAATTATTTTCCTAATTAGGCAGGTGAATCGTTAGAATTTTAGAAGTTCAAACTTGCAGAGTATGTTTTTATGTTAAACAGAATGACGTGAACCTCACTTCATAGTTTACAGTATATGTAACTGATGTATTTTGACGTTCTTGCTGATCTTAAGATATTTATTTCCTTATTTCCTCTCCTCTCTGGGATATTTTTCCTTTTGGGGCCATTTGGCTTGTAGCATCTGGCTTTTCCAGCTAGGGTTGTAGCTTAGCTAGTGATAATAATGATAATGATATTGAAGACTCTACACTTATTTTATCCCCCGGGAATGTTTTCCTGTTCTCTTTGCATGCCCTGACATCATCTCATCTATGTTGCAGCTCAAACGTTCCTCATCCTTTTACGATAGAAGACATCATTAAAAATCCCAATCTTCTTAAAATTCAAAAATGTTTAGAGAAAGTAAAAGGCAGTTTTCTATCGAAAATGTTTCTAACATTTGAAATATCTTAGTTAGATATTTGCTCAAGTGTTCTGGATTTTCATGCTGACGTGCCTTTTATTTAATGCATATTTGCTTGTCTAACATATTTTATACTTTTACATTAGTCATAGATTTTTTGGTTATTTTCTATATCCTGTTATACCTTAGAGTCATTTATATGATGTGGTTTATTCAGGGTTTCACATTTCCTTGCATATTTTGCTTCATAATTTTACTTTAGTCTTGCTCAAGGGTCCATTTAGGCATACTGTTCTTATTTCTCTTCTTTTTGTTTTTTCAAGTTTTTATTATTCATATATCAAAGATTTATTTTGGTGTTGTTACTGTTCTCGAAATAGTGTTTTAATTGTAAATTACTTCTCTCGTAGTTTATTTTTTTCCTTATTTCCTTTCCTCACTAGGCTATTTCCCCTGTTGGAGCCCTTGGGCTTATAGCATTCTGCTTTTCCAACTTGCGTTGTAGCCTAGCAAGTAACAATAGTAATGATACATTTTTTTATTTGCTTAGTTAGAAACAATCACATTTATGTTTATGTTACTTCGTTATACAAAGCATTTTCGTGCATATCCTGTAAGATTTTTCACAGCTCTGTTATTTTCCTCACTGTTCGCCTCGTATTTGTGTCAGCAACCATGTATTCTTGTTAGCCCTTTCATCACATTACTTGTCTTTGGATATCCTTCTCATCATGATTATCGCTATCCACGCCTCATGTCACTCAAATTCTTTTGGTTTTACTTAAGCTTGCTTTATCTTCACATTTTCACGTAGATTTGTTGTCTTTTTTTTATTTTCTTCTTTATTCACACACTCTTTATGGGGATGTACTTCAGTCACACTATTTTTTTTTTTCTTTTTTTCAAATTATAATTATTTCCCCAGCGTCATTTTTTACATCATCGCATTATCCTTGTCTACCTCGGCTACTGAAAACTATTATGTTTATTCATTTTACTATTATCTCACTTCAGTCTCATTTCCTATCTTGATCAAAACTAAATTCATGGTTGGTCATTACGTGTGTATAATTTGGTCCTACTTTATCAACTAAGAAATTTATGTGGAATTAACACATCTGTTTTTTTTATACCTTTCCCACTTGGAAAAAATGTCGTCGTATACAGTAATATTTTTATATTTTATAAGTCTTCCTCTTTGAAGGACTTTCAAATCAGAAATGCCGATTTCGTTTTTATTCTGCATTATTGGTGTTTGAAACCTGCGAGTTTTACTCTTAATGTAATAAAACAATTTTTCAATTTTAAGGCATAAGTTTTTTTTTTTAATTATTGTTTCCTCAGAATTTCTTTAACCTTTTACTCTCTTAGGTTAGGTTGTCTATTTGAGAGGTTGAATAAATTTAGCTTTACTAGAAATTACATGCTTCCTTTTGGTTAATGAGTATACTGCAGTGCCGTAAATTCAATACAAACATCATTTGATTTTGTTCAATTCAGTTACTTTCAGTTTTAAAAACCGTCATATTTTCATTTAGAAAAACACGTTACCAAATAATCATACGTAATTTGTGTTTTTAATTATTGATTATTTTATTTAACTTGGCATCATTTGCATTTATTACTTTTTTTTTATTTTT
Source organism: Palaemon carinicauda (assembly GCF_036898095.1). Taxonomy (NCBI): domain Eukaryota; kingdom Metazoa; phylum Arthropoda; class Malacostraca; order Decapoda; family Palaemonidae; genus Palaemon; species Palaemon carinicauda. The sequence continues at coordinate 32,015,306 of NC_090739.1, read as the reverse complement.
GAAAAAGTTTTCCTTTGCTAAAAGTAAAGCACAAACCTGTTTATACCGAACCGATACTATTTATTTCATGGTGCATTAAATATATTACTTAAAAATAAGAAAGTAGGGGAGTAGGTAGATACATATGAGATTAAGTGAATACTTAAGTTTTAGACTTTATCACATGAATGATTAGATAGCATATGTTTTATCAAATTAATGCCCACAATTTAGATGTAGTGTAAATGGATGCAAGCTATCTGTATGAATTTGGTGAATTAAATTCATGGACTTACGTCAAACACATGTGAATAAGACATTAACATGTGTCGGGCTTTGCCCTTCTACGGTAATTATTTATTTCACTTTATATAGTAATTGCTATTGGACTTGAGAAATCAAGGAAATAACCGAGTCAGAAATCTGTTTTTTTCTTTTAAGATATATTTATCTATCATGACCCTAAAGAGTTTCAACTAATTTTTTTCATCGTACACGTTTAAGAGATATGAGGCCATTATTTTAGTCTGGTATGTAAACACCGAATTAACATTGAAAGATCAACAAAAATTTCTTATACGAGATGCTGTAAACCAGTATCACTTCGTCCATTATTATTTCTTACCCATTACATCTAGTACTGTATAAATGTTCCCTTTTCCTCGTCGTTGTTAACTTTGATGCTATCTCATTGAGATGTAACACCAAGAGTGAAACTGATTCGGACGTCAAGTTACCTGAATATTCTCTTAATTATTTTGTCTTCTGATTTTGGCACCTTCCTTCCGTTTCCATCGTCTTTGTCATTGGCTGTTTGTTCTTGGACTTTTATCGTCCCATCGTCTGGGAGCTCATTGTGCGCTTTGTTATGGTTACTATAGGAAATGGTAGCAAGAACGTCTTTGTCTACAGAGAGAGAGAGAGAGAGAGAGAGAGAGAGAGAGAGATGGTATTTATACTATGAATGTCCCTACCAATCAATTGAAAATTCTTATATGCTCTTGCAATTCTAATCAGATTTTTTCTGATATTTTATAGCGAAACAAAGCACAGATATGGTGCAATCTTATGAGACATGGCTTTCAGAATAACATAGAGAGAGAGAGAGAGAGAGAGAGAGAGAGAGAGAGAGAGAGATATGGTACTTATAACTTTAGATATCCCTACCAATCAATGAAAACTATTATATGCACTTACAATTCTGATGAGTTTTTCCTCATATTTCAATATAAAAGGAATCACATATTTGATGCAATCTTATGGGACATGCCTTTCAGAATAACGTATCCCTAACAGGCCATCACTGCAACTACACACGTGTTAGTCTTGCCCTCGTCCTCAGCAGTTGAAAAAATTGTATTGGAGAACGTCCAGTGAGGTTCTTTAGGGTTCGTTTAATTAACGAGTGACAGAGAGTGAGAGAGAGAAAGAGAAGGGAATGTATATTATATTTCATTTAGGTAACTGGAAACTGATCACCACATTTTTTATCAAATATTTTCTTGCTTGTTTCTTACCATTGATACTTTATTAATAGTTAGAATTGGAATTTTATAATGCGTATTTTCTTAATTACCGGAGTAAATATTTTGAGATATTTTCATGAACCTCGTGCAGTGCTGAAGTTTATTCGTAATCCTGACCCAAATTTGAAAATTTATCATGGGCTGATGCAAATATGAAAGTATTGCTCTAGTTAATAAACATTTAAATATACATTTCGAAAAGATACAAATTTACAAAATAACTCCATACGCATTACAACTTTTATCAGAAATCCAAAGTATCCAGAAAATTTGATAATTTCTAATTACTAGATGCAAAATTAATAAAATAGAAAAAAAAAAAAAACAAGTGTTCTTATTAGTTACTTTTCTTCTGCCTGACGTGCAGTGATGGGCCAATTGATTAACTGGTGGCTGTCTTTCTCCCACGACAGAAGAATCCTGATTCGATGTGTTCCCTTATTGATAACGGATGGTTATTGACTATTGATGACAGCGAGGGTCGATGGACGTGTTTTGTTTCAATCGCTGCTCTGACATCCTCATTTGGGAAAGATGTCTTTGTGGAGACTTGGACGGACAGACTCTCTCTCTCTCTCTCTCTCTCTCTCTCTCTCTCTCTCTCTCTCTCTCTCTCTCTCTCTCTCTCTCTCTCTCTCTCTCTCTATATATATATATATATATATATATATATATATATATATATATACAGCTCGCAAATATAATTATAGTTTTAACTTCCTCATGGGGGCTTTATTCTACATAACAACAACAAATGCAGCCGTTTCTGGTCCACTGCAGGACAAAGGCCTCATACATGTCATTCATGTCTGGGCTTCGACAAGATTTCATCACCATGCTGGCCAATGCAGTTTGGTGATGGTGGGAGATTTTTGTATGATCGCTCACACTGAACCAACTTGGTATGTGTGCCTCTGGCTAGTACTGCTTTGTTGATCATGGCAATACGCAAACTTTTTCACCACGTTTTGGGTATCCCCACTCAGAAAGGGTTATTCTATATTATATATATATATATATATATATATATATATATATATATACATACATATATATATTTATATATATGTATATATATATACATACATATATATATATATATATATATAATTAACAAAACGCCACAGGACTTGCAAAGCTTGCTTACCAGAATGTATGAAATATCACACGAGGTTGGGATCAAGATAAATAGAAGAAAGACATATGATGAGAACGGAATATGCAATGGAGGATGAAAAATTATTGGAAGGAGAAAGTGTTAATGAGGTGGAATCATTTAAATATTTAGGAATTATGATCTCTAATAAAGGGTCTTTAGAATTGGAGTTTATTGAAGGATTAAAAAAACAGACATTGGCTAGGTTAAGTAAAATTGGGAAACCAAATGGCCTGAAATTACAATTTAAAATCTGGCTATATATCGGTTTACTGAGATCGGTGTTACTCTGTGGACATGAGTCGTGGTATGACGATGAAACAATCTCCAACAGATTTAGTCGATTTGAGAACAAAGCCCTAAGAAAAATATTGGGAGTTGACTGGCAGGACAGGATTAAACATGAAACTAAAAGAGAGATTACACAAGTGCCATTTCTGGGTGAGATCATGATGAGGGATAGTTGGAGATTGTTTGGGCATGCTCTTGGCACTCCCCACGAAAGACTATTTCACCAAACGTTCAACTGGACTCCACAAGGCACTAGAAGAATTGGAGAACTATGAAGCGTGTAGAAGGAAATGATGAAATGAGAAGTATTGATTTAAAAGCTTAAAATAGAGACGACTGGAGAAATCTAACTGAGGCCCGTGGTGTCACTAGGTGTAGGAGGAGATGATATATATATATATATATATATATATATATATATATATATATATATATATATATATATATATATATATATAGTATATATATATGTGTGTGTGTATATGTATATATATACATACATATACATATACATACACACACACACGAAGTAATTTGATCAATTTCTGTACTCTCAAATAGAAAGCCACAAATACCTATTGATATCGAATTCACTTTACCGTTAGAGTAACTCTCACCTAAAAGGAAATTATATATGAGTAGCACGTTTATCCTACGTGTGTTTGTTTGCACGTTTTTGCCCGATAGAATATTTTTTTTAATATTCAAAGGGAACTCTTAAACCTATTGATATATATTAAAATTTCAATTATTTTTTTTAACCCATCTATGTAATCGAGCTCCAAAGATAAGTATTATTTGTATTGTGGGTTAACGCTATAAAAGCCAAGAACACCAAAATTCTTAATTGAATATAGAGAAATTGGATCTGCTCGATTGTTTTTACTTCCAGTACTAGTTCATTTTCCAAACTAGCTATCCTAGTTCACTCTTTTTTTCTATCCGCTCCCATCCCCACCTTTTTCTCCCTATCCACTGTCATCCCCCACCTATACTAAGCCAGCGTACTAAATAAAGTTTTTTAAGGCATATCGGCTGCGTAGATTTATTGATTAAATATATTTCTTTTAAGACTGGAGAGAAATCAAATTATCGTTTACCAGCTAAAATTGTTACCCACGTATTACGTGGTTGAGAACTGTACTCTCTCTCTCTCTCTCTCTCTCTCTCTCTCTCTCTCTCTCTCTCTCCTCTCTCTCTCTCTCTCTCTCTCTCTCTCTCTCTCTCTCTCTCAAAGAAGTTATCCTCAGCATTGCATCTTAGATTTTTTTAATCTGATCGGGCTTATCAGCTACACTAGTCTGGAAACCCCGTTTAAGAAATAAGATAACATGCATTAGTTTCAAGACCGACCAGGTGATTTTTTAAACTCTTATACACCTGAAGAGGAGACCAGTTGATTTTGAGACTATTGGATTTATATATATATATATATATATATATATATATATATGTGTGTGTGTGTGTGTGTGTGTGTGTGGTGTGTGTGTGTGTGTGTGTGTTTAAACTCTTATACACCTGGAGAGCAGACCAGTTGATTTTGAGACTAGTGGATATATATATATGTATATATATATATATATATATATATATATATATATATATATATATATATATTTCTTGAATAACACGAGATTTTTAGTTATTCTTGTAGCACAGAAAGCATGATTTTAATATCTAACCTAACCTAAAGTGATTTATTGTCATCATCGCCTGTTTCTTTCTCCGTGTACATCGTCGGGAATTGGACAGGAAGTTGTGCTGTTTCCCTTCTCCCAATCAGCAACAACTTGGTTAGTCCGAAGCACTCCTTGTTATTGGCTTTACGACAGTGAGTTTATCTGCAGATCTAAATTGAGAGGCAGAATGCTGCCTTTTAACTCCATGAAAGGTGGAATCGTATAATGGGACTTTACATCTCCCTCTCCTCTC
>NC_090739.1:31987922-32005422 GCF_036898095.1 Palaemon carinicauda | reverse complement strand
ACCGAGGACTTTATTCCAGTTGGACCACAGATCAGAAGCATGTAATATTAATACAGTTCTATTTATTTATACAAGAATTCTGATAAAGAATACATGGTTTTCAGGTAGCATTAGATGCTCTAGGTTCTATTTACATAAAGTGTAGGATTTGATAGAAAACGTTTCATGGGGAATTTACCTAAGGGCCTGGAATATTAGAAATATCCATTTTATATTTCTATTGATTTAAGGGACTTTGTTTATCAAGATGATGTGCAAAATAAATGCACAATTAGATATCATTAGAGAACTAAAATTTTGCGATAGGATATTAAATGGTTCAACTTAGAGTCGATGAGAAAACGAAGAGATTAAAAAGAAAGCATCAGTAGGTACTTGAAAAATTTCATAGATTATGGTAAAAGTGGAAAGACCTCGTAATATTTTCGGATGTATGCAAATGGTGAGCCTTACAGCGTGGACCTCCTAGACAAAACACGAATATGTTAATTCCAAACTATTTAGGCTTTTGAATGCGTTACAGATTTATAAGTATTGCGAACTCTAACAACAAATAGCTTCCTATCTTGTGCTGTAAGTAATGCTACGGGAGTTCTAAACCTTAATGTGTACTAGCTAGAGCAGTGCAACAGTTCAAATAAGATGGTAATTTGGCAATTTAGATTCAGAAAATTGACGCGGAATAGACTGTAGGAGAGAGCTAATTTCAAGTTTTGAAAAGTTCTTCTCTAAGTGAAATTTTCCCATTCAAATATGTATTTTGAAAAGGGAATCATAAAAAAGCTGAGATTTGAGAGAGAGGGGAAGAATAAAAAGAAGCATAAAAGTGAAAGCCGTTCCTTCCCCTCACCCCTCTGTATCACGGCTTCCCCTCGTCCCTTCTTCCTGTCTTTCCTTTCTTTCTTCTTTCTCCCCTCTCTATCGTAATCACGAAATCAAAATAAAGAGCAATACTCTCTTCCCCTCAGGGGGGAAGAACTTGGAAATCTGAGGGGAAACTTTTCAAGAAATCAGGGTGATAAACTTTTAATATAAAATCTTCCAAGTTTAATTCGATTTGCGAAATATGTTACGTCTTGTGTAAACGAAGAAGGGACGTCAGTCGACTCTCGCTCGTCTTTTGTTCTGAACAGGGTGTCCTTTCAATGCCAGTTTAATATTTGCACATAAGATCAGAAGTGTTTGAAGAAATCAGTAATATGATTATTAGATTGTAGCAGCAGGTTGTAGTACTAGTATGAAAGTTGTTTTTTTTTTTTTTTAATATTTTAGCTCACATTGCAACGATGACCAAATATTTTATATCAATGTAAATTTTTTAAGCCGCAGTAGTACTTTTTCCGCTCGTATTCCTATGTTTAACGGTAATTTTAATTCAACTTCTTTAATATATCTCTAGTTTTTCTAATGAGAATTTGAATTTTTATTGTTTCATTTATGTCTATATAAATTAAACGTTTTTAGCATAAAGACAAATAAAAATAATTAGTACAAAATTTAATTATTTTTTATTAATTAAAAATGCCGGTAATTCAATATATTATTTTTGTCATAAGTCGGCATTTCAAACATAATATGCATTTGTCATATTATTACATTGTTTATAAACCTCTTTATGGTGTTATAATTATTCTAAAACCCTTAGCGTACTACCTGTGGTAATGAAATATTTTGTATGAATGCCGTAGACTATATTACGAGTTGATAGGCTTTCGTTCTCGAAATTCCTCATACGACCATGTAATATTAAAAATCGTATATTATAGATTATACCAATTTCAAAAATTATTTTGCTTGAAAATTTCTCGAGCAAATAGTAACGTTACCAGTGACGCAAGTCTTGACAAGTCTGCAACCGCTATTAGATTAATCGTCAGGATATCAGCCAGGAATGTATGACGCTATCTGGGGATCTGTCATAAGCTGATTTGACGTATTTTACGATTCACACATTATTTGTGACATAAACAATCAAGATATAGCATAGAGACATGACTTGTTTTTCATTCGCATTTCACTGAGAGTATTACAAGCTTAGGCGCTGACGTATTATCGCTCAATTTTGTATAATGAAGATAGTAGTTGATTCTGCCCCTGCTTTATCAATTTATGAGGAAAGCCTACGTAGATTATTAAGTGGGAGGTTACAATGGTGGCATATATTAGGGCGTTAGTAATACCTGAATATATTATGAGAATCGGTTACCGACGGTGGTTTGGTGCTTCCTAAACTCAAATATATTAAAATTGACACCCCATGAAGAATAGATGATTGAAAAAAAAAAATCATCCTTAACATATATGGGTACAAGGTGACAGCTTCGCTTATGTAACTCATTCTTACTTGAACAATAACGAGTTTGCAAAGAAGCAAATGCAACAAGTGTTTTTCATATTTGTGTATACTTGATGGACTTTAATTGTTTATCAGTAATAAAAATAACTTTGCTATACCTCAGTAGGGCTTACTAACCTCGAAACATGGGTATCATGACATAGTCATGTATGATTTTTCTTAATAGGTCGAGTAACCCTGGTAAAGATTTTGACATATTTACCATTTATTGCATAATCATTTCTTTCCACTTATATCCTTTATGTAATACTTCGAGTAACAACTATTGTGTCACTCAGCAGAAGTTAATCCAATCCGTAACCATAGTACTCATCTACTTGAGAATAGCTTATGTTATTAGTAAGTTAATTAGTCATGTATGAAGGATTATATATATATATATATATATATATATATATATATATATATATATATATATATATCAGTATATATATATATATATATATATATATATATATATATATATATATATATATATATATATAATCATAGTCTAGTACAAGAATCGCATGATGAGAAATGTTCCATTACACCATTCCAATATTAGAATTAATAAAAACATAAAGTTTTTCGCTTTTGACATGTATTATATATTTTACGTATGTGAATAAGTGTGTTTGAACGCTCCCAGCAGGCTCATTGCATATCTGCATGTTTAGCGTTCATCCCCAGACGCCTCTGCTTTTATGCGTTTGCGTGTGCCGCATATGATAGCGTATGATTTCATAGGCGGGTATGCGAGGTTCTCACTGTCACGTGAATATATGTTTCGCCAACGGGAATATTTTAACTGGACAGAATCATGTATATTCAGCCTCCTTTTGATCACTTTGAGCATCGACGGTATAATGTTTTATCAGTTCGGTGTAAATAAACGTTATTAGCCGGCATGGATTTTTTTATCTAATTTTTTTTCTTTTTTTTTCAGGTTTTGCATTTTTGCCGGTGATTTTCATTCCACTGAATTTTCTGTTTAGCATTTCAAAGGGAAAAGTAGTTTTCCATCATTAACCTGGATGAAAGCAAAGTTAACATCTAGAATAAACATTCACTTTAATTACTACATATGTATCAATTTAAGCAATGCATTTTTGGCATGGGCTTTGTTGCTCCATGGGAGTAGGGGACGTCGGAGGGTGACTTTTATGAAAGGAAATTGCAATTATTGTCAAATGGTATCAACCGTTGACCGGCCGGCAAATCAATATACATCCGTAACATTTTATTTAGCTTTTCAGGTTACCAAATGCATGTTGCTCTGTATGTACAAAGGAGAAGTTTATATTATGTAATGTGCTTGTGTTAAATCATATGTTTGGATGTTTCCGTGATCAGTTTTGTATAAACATCGAGCGTGCATGTTCCATGATGAAATAGAAAAGAAAAATCTCGTTTACTTAGAATGCAGTATCTCTTTGTAAGGTCGATCAAAGAGTTTGTCTTTATGTCTACGATTACAGACATAGATAATTGACTCGATGGTGGTAAAGTTGACAATATTCACATCATCGCTGCTGAGGAATTAAGTAACTTCTATGCAGATATCGTTGCTCCGATCAACAATAAAACAAAAAGTTTCCTAGTACATCAATTTAGAGGTGAACATCAAACGTTAAATTTTTCTTAAATAGTCTTAGAACATGTATTTTCATAGAAGTTAATTCTGCATTAGTTGCCAGTTGTAACACTTCCCTTGATTAAAGGAAAATCCATTACGAAGTGTTTAGACATCTTAGGCAACAATGAGCGTTTCGAACGCAGAGTAATCAATAGGTGAGACCCAGACAGAAGCTGATAGTCTTTTGCCTTTCCTTAAACTTCTGAATGTGTATATATATATATATATATATATATATATATATATATATATAAATATATGTATATATATATATATATATATATATATATATATATATATATATATATATATATATATATATATATATATATATATTAAAAGTGCAGGTCATAGGTCCATTGCAGTACCTCGTTCATAAAATTAAAAAAAAGAATAGAAAAGGCAAGATTGGTACTGTATCTAGAGCTTGGTAGTTTTTAATACCTTAATACGTGTCGAATTTAACCTACATATTGTATGATAAACAATTTAATGCCGTTAAGCAAATCTGCGTGTGTGGAACATTTGCCTCCATGCAATATCATGCAACAGGTCTTTGATATAGATAAGGCATACGATACTGCTGGGCGAGATGGAATTCTTAAGACGTTCAGAAATGCCTCCATTAAAGCATTTCCATCCTTCAGACATTCCCATGTTGAAATTGATAATATACTAACTGACAATAGGACAGAAATGTTTCCCTCAGGATAGCGCGTTTATTGTTACATGTTTCGTCTTGAAAAAAAGTAATATTGATAGTGTAAAACCTGTCTCTCTTATTATGGTTTCTTATCATGAATATCATGTATGTTGCGTTTCGAATGGTTGTAAAAGATAGGAAACTGTAGTATGTAATGAATAGAATAGTTGAGCGGAGAAGCAAGGATTCGTAATGTCTTTGAAGAGTATAGCTAGGCATTTATGTCGTAATCGAAGTATACTCGGATTTGAAACTGTAACTTTATGGCCTAGGACTTCTTTGTATCAAGGAAGAATGCTTTGTGGGTTTAAATTTTGTTGCAAAACTTACAAAGGTTCCCCACCCCACCTCAGGCACATCAACACTTAAGTGCCTAGAAGCTCAACATAATCGTCAAAATATTTGTTCCACATCTATTATAATACTAAATCCCTACAAAGCTCGGATTATTTTCAAGCTCTTATTTAGATGTGATGTATATTTTTCCAGCTACTCTTTAGTTCTTAAATGTCTCAATTTTTCACGTCGTTCATCATGCTGTTCTTACAAACAAGGGATTTTGATCCCCTCCCATTTCTAGTTTCTAGTTAATGCAGGAGAGTTACCCCTGGATTGAAATCGCCAGCCATCGCTCTTTAGATGCCTTCTCATTATAAAGACTCCTTAATTCCCGGGGATTTGCTACTGTGAATAAATATTTATAATATTTGTTTTTTTAAAATATTGCAGCTTTTCTCAATTGCTTAAATACATGCTAGGTAATGATTGAAGATATTAAAAGTACCCTAGAAGCTATGCTTTAAAGATATGTTTAAACAAATTGATAAGAAAGGTAAAAGGTTTACTAACAAATATGAGCCCATACTTAATTCTAATATAGTTTTGAAACAACGCCGATCTTCATTCCCACAGTTAACCCAACATTAAAGGGTCGGTTGCCTGATGCGCCCTCTCCAATGTCTTCTATCAAAGACATCCTCTTCCACCAAATCTTCTCTCCATATCATCCTTCACCTCATCTCGCCACCTAACTTTCTGCCTCCCCCTGGATCTTTTCCCCCTAACAGGTTCCTCCCAAGCCCTCTTCACTCCTTCCCCACCATCCATCCTTAACACGCACCATCACTATCTCAGCCGTGTTATTCACCTCTGTAATCTCCATTACGCTTCCCATTCTTATTTCATCATTTTCCATAATTTGTCAGCTATGCCAATCCCCACATTATTTTAGTTTGCTAACTAACAATCATTGAAATTCAAAAACATAAAAATGCAAATATTCATTTGGTTTTAAAATGTGATATGTGTTATTTGAAAAGATCAAACACTAATACATATCATGGGATTCATTCCATAATGTATGCGAGCTTCTATTAGTTAAACCAGATGAACCCCGAGAGAATTTTGATGTTTGTCTCTCGACGAAAAAAAAAAAAAATCTTGAAATGTAGCTTCAAATTTTTTCAGCATCGTTATCGTGAATGTAAAGTCACAAATATTAATTTATTTTAATGTCTATCTGTGGTGCGGTTATGTGACATTTTTATACCTTATATTGGATATACTATCCTAACAATTTAAAAATATTTCACTTTAGCTTAATCCTTAATAAATCTTTAAGAAATACTCTGTGTGTAGAAGTCTTTAGTGTTGTCCTGGTAAACCTCTTCCCTGTAAATTAGAATAATGTTTTTTTTTTCGAAAGATTTATAAGAATCATCTCTCTCTCTCTCTCTCTCTCTCTCTCTCTCTCTCTCTCTCTCTCTCTCTCTCTCTCTCTCTCTCTCTCTCTTTGCAGATTCTTAAATTAATATATCATTTACACCTTTTCACAATATACCTCTGTAACCAAACGGACAACGTAAACTCAGGAAATAAAAAATAATCATGGCTTGCTCCTACCGCTAGACACGTATTCAAAATTAATCTTATATGTCAGATTATAGATGCAATGCATATTTTACATAAGCTCAACTCTGTTGCCTGTTTATATGGGGGCGTTCCGTAACGCCTTTTAATATGTAAACTAGGTTATTATCTGCTCCTGCAGGACACGCTGCAGTTCTCATCTGCACTGGGAATATTAGTTGTAAATTTGATGATTTGGACTAATGAGATGCATAATTAATAGGCAAAATACCGTCATTATTACCTTGCGCTCTCTCTCTCTCTCTCTCTCTCTCTCTCTCTCTCTCTCTCTCTCTCTCTCTCTCTCTTTCCACGTACTTTAATGTAAAATCTGATGTTTATCTTAATATAGCTTACTTGCGTTTGAATATATTTTCTTCTGAAAAACGTCTCCTAAGAAAATAAAATCGGCACTCACTGACCGAGATAATAGTCTGACTTTTATGTTGTAGGTGAAAACTGGAGGATTAAAGATTTAGGGTTCATTTGTAATATCACATGAATCATCCCAATATATTATTGACCCTAATACATAATATATCTAATTTATTATCGTGGGCATATGCCTCCTGAATACTAGCGACGTACGTGTCCTAAAGGTCCCTTACTATACCTAACACTTTCTCGGTCGTATACGGCTATTTATATATACATACCTGTGTGTAAAATACCTTAATATCTTGAGGTTTCACATTACGGATGTAAAGATTGATGATTATTAAATTTCTTGTACCGTCAAATGTCCTTAAGGAAACTCGCAGGTCGCTTGCTTTCTCACACGATTTTTTTTCTTCTTAAAAGCGAGCTATTATATCTACGTAGCACTTCTTCGATTTTCAACTTATATTTGTGGTAGTTGTCACAATTATATCTGATCAAATGACATCAATCCTATGTTTGACATTTTGCATGTCTAGCAGTGTCCTTCTCTTAAGAACAATGTTTTATCTCCTTCACTGGTATTGGTAAGTTCTCTTCATTTTTCTTCTTGGGCATTAGGCTTCCAAGTAGAGGAACATAGAAAGACATAGAGAAGGTTAAATAAAAGGTGTAAAATATGTAATTTTGCAAGAGTATATCCACGAGAGGGGTGAATTACACTGTGTGTGCATTGGATTTAACATGCTGTTAATAAGTCTTATGTGCTGTTGGAGGAATCAATCAATGTTGGGAAGTTTTGCTACACAAGATATCATCCATGATTCAGCAGTTGAAGGATGGATATAGCCGTGAACGTTTACGTGTAGTTTGGTCTTTAAAGACATCCTAGATATGATATTTTAAGAAAAAAATAGTTGTAGCCCTACCTAAGCAATATAAAACTGCATGCGTTTTAAGCATCACGGTTAGAATGTAATTGGTATTTAATTTTTTATGGGAAATGATACAAGGAATTTTCAGTACTTCAAAGTCCCGTTATTCATTTGTTCGTTGATGGTTTATTAAATTTACCGTATAAAAGTATACATGTGCAATCTCTGAAGTTTTACTGTTTTTCCTTAATGTAGCAGATTTTTTTTTTTATAAGAAATGAAAAATTTAATCCAAAGGTACTTTCAAACCCATTGAGGAAAAAGGTGATATTTTCGTACTTTAATCTGATATTCATTAAAAGTTACGTTTCATATCTTGGAAGCGTGAGTGGCAATAAACTTTTAGGGAAAACCCAATGTTGATGAAGACTCAGCCAGGAAAATCCTTGCCGCTATAGACTGCCAGGGTAAAACAATGATTCGCTACATAGCTGCAAAAAAGAAAAAAAAAAAAAAAAAAAGGTGTCATGCTAGACTCGATCAGTGTAAAACAATGATGCTGTACTCAGCCAGAGAAAACGGTGTCGGTGTAGACTCAGCCAGGGGAAAACAGTATTGGTGTACTCACAAGAGAAAACAATGTCGTTTTAGGCTCTGCAATGGGGAAACCTTAATACTCAGCCAGGGAAAGCATCCTTGTAAGCTCAGCCAGAGAAAACAGTATAATTGTAAGCTCAGCCAGGGAAACCATCCTTTTAGGCTCATTCATGATAAAACATTGATGCTGTACTCAACCAGAGAGAAGGGTTGCTGTTGGGTCAGTCAAGGGAAGACAATGATACTGTACTCAACCAGGGAAACAGTACTGTTGTTGACCCAACCGGGGTGAAACACTCATGATGTACTCAGCCAGGGAAATAAGTGTTGTAGACTTAACCAGAACAATGATTTTATTGTAGACTAAGACAGGGAAAGACAATGATGCTATATAGTATGAGAGGAAAACAATGATGCTGTACTCTACCATGGGAAATGGTGTTATTGTAGACTTACTCAGAATAAAGCAATAATGCTGTAATCAGCCTGGGGAAAACAATGATACATGCTTTACTTTGTCAGATAAAACTGCGCTTTCTTCAATCCAACAAGGGAAAAGTAGCGATGCTGTACTCGACAAGGGAAAACAGTGTCGTTGTAGACTCAACCAGGGAAAAACAAAAATGCTGTACATTATTAGGCGAAAACAATGATGCTGTACTCAGAGAGAGAGAGAGAGAGAGAGAGAGAGAGAGAGAGAGAGAGAGAGAGAGAGAGAGAGAGAGAGCACAGTGCCTTTGTAGACTTAGCCAGGGCAAAGTAAGGCTGTAATATTAACACAGTGGACAATAATGATGCTGTTCTCAGCCATGGAAAGCAGTGTCAGTGTGAACTCGACCAGAGAAAACAGTGTCGTAGTAGACTGAGCCACATGAAAGCAATAATGCTATACTCAACCTGGAAAAACAGTGTCGTTGTATACAATGCAATAATGCAGTCTCATTGTAGACCTAAAGCAAAAAAAAAGCTGTATTTAGCCAGAAAAAAGTCTTTGTAGACTTACCACCACCCCCCCAAAAAAAAAAATCAGAGGGCTGTGCATAGTAAGGGAAAAATAATGATGCTGTCATCAGTCAAGGAAAACAGCGTCATTTCAGACTTAGTCATGCGTAAGCAATAGTACTGTACTCAGCCCGGGAAACTATTGTTGTAAACTCAGTGGAAAACAATCACACTATACACAGTCGGGGAGAAGACAATAGTGCTGTATTCAGCCAGAGAAAGCTGTGTTGTTGTAGACTCAGCAAGTGGAAAACTATGATGATATATATATATATATATATATATATATATACACAGGCTAGTATCCCGAGCTGTTAAAAATGAAGGTTGAATATTTAGATATTTAGAAAAATATGCAAACACATAGATTCAACTCTTCCCACCCTCCCCTTTTCCTAACTACTTCCCCTCTCACCACATTATGATTACTCCCTCTCCTCATACCCAAGGGACGGGGAGAGACCGAGTAGTAATACGTCTGGTAATGCCGCCAAGTGCGGCAGGAAAGAAATAAATATTTATATATAGAATCAAACAGGTTGTTCTTTATTATATAGGGGAGATATATGTGTATGTATACATGTATATTTGTGTATATATATTTATATATAAATTGATTTTTGTCATACACATTTGGTGAACATAGAATCAAGTATTTTAGATAAGATGTGAAATTATTTTTAACTTGAAGCTCCCCTTGAAGTCACGTAAGAACTCGCTTGTTTATGTTTGAGATTCTAATGTTGATGGATTGCAGTGTTTTGTAATCATGTAATTGCACCACTGGGAGGATCTTGGCTGCACAGTATTGCTGGAGTTCTTCCGGCATAGGTCAGTTCTGATTTGTTATTTTTATATTGTTTTTCTTATACAGTTTTTAATTCTTATTTTTTCACTCGTTTTTTTATACCCTCATTACTATCGTTTTTATAATAGTAATGCGTTTTATTTGTTTTAGGTTTAATTCTGAAACGTTTAAACATTCTATTTTTGTCATTTATTCGAAGTGCGAAGTAGGAGATGATGAATGTAGAAGTATTAAATTAAAAGCTCAAGATGAGAGACGACGGGCGAAATCTAACTGAGGCCCTTTGCGTCAATAGGCGTAGGAGGAGATGATGATGATGATTTGAGCGTCATACTTTGATCCTATATCTAATTATTAATTGTTTGATTTTGCCCCATTTTGTTCTCTGTATATAAAGTGAAATTTCAAGACTAGAAAGGTAAATGAGTGAGAATATCACCGATTACACTTTATTATAACTCTGGAGGGAGAAAGAGAAAATGGGTTGCAAATTGAAAGCAATTTTATAGAAGATGCTTATTATTTTACTATCCTTTTAAAAATTAAAAGTTTTTATGATTTACAATTGTGGTTTGGATCTAAACTCATATAACGAAAACCGTGTCTTTTACGAATATATTCAGAAAAAAAAAATAATTTTCACTTCTTTGACTAAAAGTTAGTAATATAAAGCAAATAAATCTTTTATGTAAAGGAAAACACTGTGTATAACTTCCCTTTTCTCTCTCTCTCCCCTTCTAACTCAGTGTGTGTGCGCGTGCGTGCTCCTCTTGTCACTCAGTTGTCGGGTTTTCGGGTCAAAATGGCTTTCCTACTGTCTGAGACCAAGTCTCAAGTCGGCTCAATCGAAATCCCAAATCGGCTCAAGATGAAATCCTGCCCCCGTCCGCACCTGATCATTTATTATCCCAGCCAACGAAGATGGAAGGAGATTACATTTTCACCTCGAGCTTCTCTGTTTCCCTTTAAACGGGATAACTCAACAGCATTTAACCACCATTCGATGTAATTTGCTTTACACATCCGCATTGACTGAATGATTTTTTCTCATGAAAACAATGTCACCCATTGTGGGTTTTATTGCCAACTTGATTCATTCAATAATGTCAATACATTTTTAGTATCATTTCCATATAATTCATTTAGAACGCAATGCTTTTATTTGGACAAAACATCTAATGGCATTGATGTAAGAACCAAAGATAAAAGTGCAGTCTCAGCAGGGTACACAATGCTTTTACGATCTAATGGTCCTTGAGTGGTGGTAGTATGAACTGGTCAAAATACTTATTAATAACTTTATGAACTTACCTGTGCAAAAGATCTAATTCTAAATTTAAGCTTCGGGTTGTTTTCCATTGACCATTTATTATCATTTCATAATTCGGATTTATTTGAGGACAGTAAGAATGTGACCTTACAGGGATCCCATGTTCTGTATAAATACGATGTATTTGTGTTTTTGTTTCCTATATGATATCAATAAGAGAAAAGTATTACTGTAAGTGAAATCAAGTTTTCATTTTTCCAGTCGTTGGTTGATACATATTTCATGCTCATCACATGCCAATTATTCGTTTATATATATATATATATATATATATATATATATATATATATATATATATATATATATTACTTTTTGTATAAGTAAATTCTCATAAGCATATATATATATAT
The DNA here is from genome assembly GCF_036898095.1 of Palaemon carinicauda. Classification (NCBI taxonomy): domain Eukaryota; kingdom Metazoa; phylum Arthropoda; class Malacostraca; order Decapoda; family Palaemonidae; genus Palaemon; species Palaemon carinicauda. The sequence goes on along the minus strand of NC_090739.1, from coordinate 31,993,497 downwards.
ATATATATATATATATATATATATATATATATATATATATGTGTGTGTGTGTGTGTGTGGGTGCGTGTATGTATATATATATATATATATATATATATATATATATTTATATTTATATATATGTATATGTATATATATATATATATATATATATATATATATATATATATATATATATATATATATATGCTCACATATATGTATGTATGCAGTATACTGATATTCATATAAATATGTGTATGTATGAATTTGTGATTGTGTGCGTGATGGGAGGTAAACTTCTTGCTGACAAAGACGAGGAGGTGTATGCACACTCGAGCAATAAAGCAAGTGAATGGCCTTTTTCCTCGACGAAGTACCTGCACAGACGAGTGAATATAGGTCACTGAAGGTGGGGTGGGGGTTACAAGAAGAAATTCCACCCGTTTTATATTCTTCCCTTGGGTGTATATCGAGCCATGAAGGGCCATCAGATATAATAGTAAACGCCATAAAGCCGAGGATACACAGGTGACCGCCCTTTAATATGATTGTGCCCGTTGCTGCCACCTGGTGTCGGACGTGACAAAAATGAATTGTTTATTGTCTCTCCGCTTCTCTCCCAATCATGTCTTCAACTTTATGACGCTACGGAATGGATAAATGGCTTACTCTCTCTCTCTCTCTCTCTCTCTCTCTCTCTCTCTCTCTCGTTTGTGGCGTTGCTTCCTGCTGCTGCCATCGCTTGGACACAAGGATTCATCAGGCTCTTTGAGTTATGTAAAGGGGGAATTTCATTCTTGATTTTTTTTTTCTTTTTTGCAATACGTCATCGACGGTTTCTATTATTCCTTGCATTAGTATAATATTGGTTTTTATCCCTCTCTAGTTTACTATTATATTTTCTTATTCCAACATTTTAGATTTTCAAGCGCATACGTTTCCTCTTATGGAAATACATACTATTCCACTGATATATTTTTGTGAGGGCTTAAGTCTCCTTTTTATGGTGACATTTATCATTCTACTAATATATTTCTTGATGAATTATACGTTCCTTTTCTTTTCGCCATCATATTTATCATCCCCTTAATATACATTATGAAAAAACAACAAAATATTTCTTAAGTTTTATTGTTTGTCGGAAATGTTTTCAGAAGTCCAATGTGAGTTATTGTGTAGGGAGGTGGTAGTTCTAAGAAGCTTTCGTTTAAAAAGAAAGCGCGCCCGTGCACACATGCTTTCACTTACATCTTTGTGTTAGAAATTCTTTCTGAAATTCATAATTTTTACCATTTCTTTACTCTTCATTGAGGTGGGGTCGAAATATCTCTCTCTCTCTCTCTCTCTCTCTCTCTCTCTCTCTCTCTCTCTCTCTCTCTCTCTCTCTCTCTCTCTCTCTCTCTCTCTCTTCATTTTATTTAAGTTTACATATTAGCCATTTTTTATTGATGCTTGATTCAGTAAGTCTCGGTGTTATAGATAAGTAGAAGCGCTGGTAAAGAGAATAATGATAGCCAATACAATCCTCACCAAATATCCTGTTCAACACCATGACTTCCCCGTGACCGGATGTTGAGATGTAAAGTGAATATATGATAAACGTTAGAGTACCTTTTATTTGGCAACAATGTTAAAGACAGACTTCTGAAAGTTATCTGACGTGGAAATAAACGCATGATATTTGTTTCAACGCTTCTTGCCATTCAATCCTTGTTTGTGTAAGAATATTCATGAAGATGCATGTGTATGCAAATATTCATACAGTAAAATGTTATCAAAATTAATATAAAAGTTAAACATATCACAAAAGCACTTAGTCCAGCTGCCTTCCTTGATAACTCTTGCTCCTATATTCTCGAATTATTAATGGTATTGTGACGGTGACCGACAGTCTTTTATAGTGTGATCATATCATAATTATATCATTGCCACATTATACGGCAGATCCTCTGTTCTCCATCTGTTACAATATTCATCTCCTCCTAGTGCCAGCGGCATACTTGGATGTTTACCTTTCACACTTCAGAAATGCTAAAAGCTGGTAGGGTGGTGAGTGTCCTGTATCCACAATTGTAATAATTATGATTTCGTCGGAAGATTTCCGGCTTGTTTATCTTCCATAAATTTTTATTTCGGTGCAGAAACTTCATTGTCGCTTTAATGCCTGTTAATGGTTTCACAGACAGACAGAATCTGTTTTCCATTGAGGCCACTGACTTGACAATGCTCGGCGAGAGAGCGGTTTCGTTCGCTTTACTGTAAAACTGCTGAGGGCTTTCTGCTGTTGTCATCAATGTTGGCGTTCAGAAGTTATTGTTAATGTACTTTAATTATTTTACCAGATTCATGATTTATATATAAATTCGTCTGTTTTTCAATCACGCACGCCTACACGCATGTATACAGTATATATATATATATATATATATATATATATATATATATATATATATGCATGTATATATATATTTATATATATATATATATATATATATATATATATGTATATGTATATGTGTGTGAGTGTGGTATACATATACAGTATATATATATATATATATATATATATATATATATATATATATATATATATATATATATATATATATATGCATGTATATATATTCCTTTATCTTACTAAGTTTCTATTCTATATTTTCTGTTATATTCACTTAAAAAAAAAATTTTTCTTTATGGAAGCTTTGCTACCAAACTTAATGGAAAATGATTAATATGAAGTTTTTTATCAATAACAATAATAATGTTCCCGTATATGTAATACATCATCAGATATCTAATGAAGAAGTCTTCCTTTTCTCCTTTTCCTCCTTATATAGCACCACCACCACCTCCCCTACCCCGCTGTATCATCTCCTGATAATTAGATATGATTAAGGAACCTGTACTCGAGACACAAGTATCCTTTAGCATTGGAGGACCCTCTTGTAAACCTTCTCCCATTAACCCGTAGTTTTATTGCTGTTTTGTGGACATTAAGAAGATATAGATAAAAAAAAGCTTAGAAGCTCTCATACAGTAACCATAAATATCGAGAAAATTGTGGAAAAAATGGAACGTTAAGACAGAGAAACGTGAGCGTTCACTGCGTAATAATTTACTTACTAATATATACATTATGTATTTACACAATTGAATCACACGCTTGCTCACTGTTCATCTAGGGTAAATCTTAGTCATGTGTATTTCAGTTTTCCTTTTGATATCAAAGCCGCTTTAGTATGATTTAATGTAAAGAAGATCGCTATTTTACTATGAACTGTTTGCTTTGTAATATTCTGCGTTTATTGAACATTGTATTTTTTTCTGAAAGCAGTTTTCGTAATAAAGAGTTGCTTTAGGAAAAGCAATTTTTCGTAAAAAAAAACACTGCTGGATGACATTTTCATCGTCTGATTTCTAAGTTTAGAATGAAGCTTAAGATCTACAGACACATATCAGGTTTAATTCTACAGAGGCTTCATTAGCAGTAATCTGACACACCGTTTTTATTTATATGTTACTTGTAGCCTACTCTACTTGGTATTTCATGGGCGTTTCAGCTGTTCCATCAGTCAAGCATTTTCAACGTCTATACCTATATATTTTCTCTGCATTAAATAGAATACATCATTCTCATTCTTCTCACTTCCCAAGTTTCTGTACTTTGCGCACATACTTAATTGGCGTTATTCGTTTAGTTAAATCTAGAGATTTTTCAATTCTGTAGGGGCATCTATTGAGCAACCCTTTGCTAAGTTTGTTTAAAACATGTTGCTAAATATATTGTAAAACAGGAAAAGAAATAAACTCATTGAGAACAAAATGCTTCAAGTCAGACAGAGAAATATTAAAGTCCAATCAAATGAGTAAGTACCAGAGGAATATTTTCCTTCTGTATCAATTGAACTTTGACTTCATTATAATTTGTTTTAACTATTATGACTGATTCACTTTAATAAATACTTACTCATTTTAATTCATTTAATCAAACACTACGCCCACTGCGGGTTGCATGAGAAACAAAAATAAGTTTGTATTCCAAATAATTCCCGTTGATGTCGCTATGGGAATTGATAAAAGGTAATCCTCTTAAAAGTAAAGAATTGTGTTTTCGCCAGTTTCCAGTTGTTAGTACTCGAGGGATTACACCGTAAATATCCTCAGCCCTTTTTCCCCTCAGTTCTTTACGCTTCGTCCATTTATAGTTTTAGTCGCTTTTTATGTACGCATAGACATATTGCTTCCCTATACACTCCCATGTTGTACACGAAAAATGTAAGTGAGAGTGCGCATTAAATGAGTTTTTTGATATCCCAGAGTGACGTTAATAAAACACGTACGCACATACACAGGGTCATAACCTTGCCTTAGGTATACACCTGAATTCCCTAAACCCTCCCCCACTCGACCTAAGTGGCCCCTCGCCGTAAAAAAATACAAAGAAAACGGGCACTCGGCTCTCGTTGGCCTCGTGGAATATTGCAGATAATGGCTGATCATTCTACTAATGGCGAAGAAATAGCTCAATAAAATCAGTTTAGTCTTTGAGAGCTACATGTGGATTACACCGAAGGAGAGTCATAATCTTAATGCTGGGAAATTTTGTTTTCGGTTCTTTTCAAAGTGAGAATCTAAAAAGCCTAGTTTTTTCATTCAGACGGAAAGAGATTAGATAATCAGATAAGCTCCAAAACTATATAATTGTTTTTATTTTTTATTTCCATTTTACATCTTGCTTGAAGGAGCTTGCGCCTGTACGGGTTCATCCCTGGTAATTGAATTTAGAAATTACTTGAGGTAAGTATGATAGAAGTTTGAATGACGAAGATGAAAGAATCCAAAGCCAGGTCATTTGGCAGTCACAGCCAGTCAACCGTTTGTTTGAAACAGATGATGTCGACACACCAATTAATGCACTTCTGAGCACTCGTTTGTGTAACAGAGAAAGGAGGATTTTATTCAACTTGTTTCAATAGATAGAAACGAAATTCTTTGGTTGTAATTATTATGTAACAACCTGAAATCAATCAGTCGTTCGTTAAAACATAGTTCATGTAGTTAGTGAATGTCTCTTTTGTGATCGAACTATAAGTGTTCCAAGCTTTATCACGATCGAAAGTTTTACCGAAGAATATCTGTCTTACATAGAAATTAGGAAAGAATATAAACTAAAGTACATTCCAAAGTTTAAAGATTTATTCATACAATTTGTTTTTATAAAATTCAAAGTTATCTCATTACCTTTGCCAACTTCGTTTACTTACCTGTGTTTTAATAGGCGTGTATTTATTTGCTTGTATGTCTGTGTGTTTGTGATTCGCATAACTCAAAAACTATGACACTGAATCTCATGAAATTTTGTCTCTTTATTGACCATGATCCAAGGTCAATTTGATTAGATTTGGGAGTAATTGGATCAAAGGTCAAGGCCACGTAAAGGTCAAAAACGTCACTTTCCTGTATTGTGGTCCATTTTTATCCGATTTGCATGAAACTAGTGCCAAATTATGCATAATTCAATTGTCGGTCGTGTGATGTACAACATGATGTAGGTGAAGGTATGAACTCTACCGAGTGTCCGTTCTAGTTACAA
>NC_090739.1:31957922-31982922 GCF_036898095.1 Palaemon carinicauda | reverse complement strand
CCCTATTTTTCATGTTTTTAACCAGAGCCTTAGCGTAACCTATTTTTTATGTTTTTAACCAGAGCCTTAGCGTAACCTATTTTTCATGTTTTTAACCAGAGCCTTAACGTAACCTATTTTTCATGTTTTTAACCAGAGCCTTAACGTAACCTATTTTTCATGTTTTTAACCAGAGCCTTAACGTAACCTATTTTTCATGTTTTTAACCAGAGCCTTAACGTAACCTATTTTTCATGTTTTTAACCAGAGCCTTAACGTAACCTATTTTTCATGTTTTTAACCAGAGCCTTAACGTAACCTATTTTTCATGTTTTAACCAGAGCCTTAACGTAACCTATTTTTCATGTTTTTAACCAGAGCCTTAATGTAACCTATTTTTCATGTTTTAACCAGAGCCTTAACGTAACCTATTTTTCATGTTTTTAACCAGAGCCTTAACGTAACCTATTTTTCATGTTTTAACCAGAGCTTTAACGTAACCTATTTTTCATGTTTTTAACCAGAGCCTTAACGTAACCTATTTTTCATGTTTTTAACCAGAGCCTTAACGTAACCTATTTTTCATGTTTTAACCAGAGCCTTAACGTAACCTATTTTTCATGTTTTTAACCAGAGCCTTAACGTAACCTATTTTTCATGTTTTTAACCAGAGCCTTAACGTAACCTATTTTTCATGTTTTTAACCAGAGCCTTAACGTAACCTATTTTTCATTTTTTTAACCAGAGCCTTAACGTAACCTATTTTTCATGTTTTAACCAGAGCCTTAACGTAACCTATTTTTCATGTTTTTAACCAGAGCCTTAGCGTATCCTATTTTTCATGTTTTTAACCAGAGCCTTAACGTAACCTATTTTTCATGTTTTTAACCAGAGCCTTAGCGTATCCTATTTTTCATGTTTTTAACCAGAGCCTTAACGTAACCTATTTTTCATGTTTTTAACCAGAGCCTTAGCGTATCCTATTTTTCATGTTTTTAACCAGAGCCTTAGTGTAACCTATTTTTTATGTTTTTTAAAGAGCCCTAGCGTAACCTATTTTTCATGTTTTTAACCAGAGCCTTAACGTAACCTATTTTTCATGTTTTAACCAGAGCCTTAACGTAACCTATTTTTCATGTTTTTAACCAGAGCCTTAACGTAACCTATTTTTCATGTTTTTAACCAGAGCCTTAGCGTATCCTATTTTTCATGTTTTTAACCAGAGCCTTAACGTAACCTATTTTTCATGTTTTTAACCAGAGCCTTAACGTAACCTATTTTTCATGTTTTAACCAGAGCCTTAACGTAACCTATTTTTCATGTTTTAACCAGAGCCTTAACGTAACCTATTTTTTATGTTTTTAACCAGAGCCTTAACGTAACCTATTTTTCATGTTTTTAACCAGAGCCTTAGCGTATCCTATTTTTCATGTTTTTAACCAGAGCCTTAGTGTAACCTATTTTTTATGTTTTTTAAAGAGCCCTAGCGTAACCTATTTTTCATGTTTTTAACCAGAGCCTTAGTGTAACCTATTTTTTATGTTTTTTAAAGAGCCCTAGCGTAACCTATTTTTCATGTTTTTAACCAGAGCCTTAGTGTAACCTATTTTTTATGTTTTTTAAAGAGCCCTAGCGTAACCTATTTTTCATGTTTTTAACCAGAGCCTTAACGTAACCTATTTTTCATGTTTTAACCAGAGCCTTAACGTAACCTATTTTTCATGTTTTTAACCAGAGCCTTAACGTAACCTATTTTTCATGTTTTTAACCAGAGCCTTAGCGTATCCTATTTTTCATGTTTTTAACCAGAGCCTTAGCGTAACCTATTTTTCAGCTCATTTACCTGATATATTCTTACTTTGTATTTTCTTATATCTCATTCATTATAATTAAGTACAATTATTTGAATGAATTGTCATCTTGAAGTTATTAATAAATTTATTTTACATATAGAGTGAAATATATTACTTTGACTTGGGAAACCTTGTCCTTATCATTGGGAGACCAAAGTTCTACCGAACAGTTTACCTATGAGTCGTTATTTTTTTTATTTAATTAGAGGTGAACGATTAAGGCTCAATTCATCTCATTTTGGTAGAGGTTTAGATCAGAGTTCTATTGAAAGATTTTCATGCAATTTGCGAAGAGGATCAAATATGAATTAGAGGTTTCTCCTGTAGAATTGTGTTCTGGATATCTAGATTAAGATGTGTACCATTTCATTTTCGGAAAGAGATCAAATACGTATTACATATCCATCCATTAAATTTTGGTGACAGCCTAGGGCTAGATCATTATTGTACAAAAGAATTTATTTATATTAATGTAAGAAATTTTAAGTAAATTAAATATCGTTCAACATGATTTTTTTGGGTGTAGATCCATAGATGACAATTCTTCATTTGTGGGGGGAAATGACAATGGACAATTAGAGTATGGCAATTAGGAGTAATAACTCTTTGTAAGAGAACGCGCCTGTTCTCCATAGTTCAACATTAGACCTCTTTTAACTTCCTAATTAATAGAAGTTATCCAAGGTAGTATTACTCTTTTTTCTTTCATTAACTGTATGATTTTAGCTCTTCGTGTGATATTTGTCATCTTAGTTTAGTGAATGAATTGTTGACTTTTTTATTTTGATAATAGTAGCGTCATAAGTATTAGTTTACAACTTAGAAATTTATCAATGTTTCCTTGTTTTGTAAAATAAACATCGCTCCTATTAGAGAGAGAGAGAGAGAGAGAGAGAGAGAGAGAGAGAGAGAGAGAGAGGAGTGAGAGAGAGAGATGCAAAAGCGTAAAAAGATAACAGTGCATTTTCATTGAGTTGTAAATGGCAGCTGATATTGATTAAAAAAAAAAAAAGTCGAATATGCCTGGGCGTGAAAAAAAAAAGGTCAAATATGGTTTAGATTAGAGTTTATTCGCTTAACACTATAAGGTCACACACACGCGTACTTTCATATTAAACATTTTCCGAACTACAAAAAATGTTTGAGGTTTACATCAGATGCGATAAAAAACGAAGAATCTTGGGAATGAAAATATCAAATTTTTTAGCCGTTTTATCTTTTTTTTCCATTAAGGGGTAATAATTACAGAGCGAATTCCATTCCCTTTCGAAACCACGCCTCTTCCACTCTTCTAAACCTGCCAATTAAATGTCAGAAAGAAGAGAAAAAAATTATCTTGATGGGTCTTAATGAGCTGGAGACTCGCTTAAAATTTTCCGATATCCGACTGGAAAAAAAATCTTTTCCTTTTTTTTGTCTTTTTCTTCATTTTTTCTTTCTGCATCCGCTATTTTTAATCCGTCTTCGTGTTAGATCTGATGGTTGGAAGTGACAGCAATATTCTCTTTCGTGTTTTCTCTTCTTCTAGAGAGAGAGAGAGAGAGAGAGAGAGAGAGAGAGAGAGAGAGAGAATTCGACATTCCTTGAATTGTTTGGAGAAGGAAGTAGTATCTTGAACAATCAACTTTTTATGGGGTTAAATTCTTCAAGGTCTTGCATAAGAGTGTTTTGGCTGTTATTTGCAATTACGGCAATAATGATGTGTTGTTGATGTATGACTTATGCACGTAAAATGAAAAAATCGATCCTTGCAAAAACCAGACATCCTGTTTACCTAAACATGATGAGTATGTATCAAACTCTCCTCTCTCTCTCTCTCTCTCTCTCTCTCTCTCTCTCTCTCTCTCTCTCTCTCTATATATATATATATATATGTGTGTGTATATATATATATATATATATACACACAGTATATACACTTTCATACTACTGCTAGAGAGTTACTGAGTCTTTTGACTGGCCAGACAGTACTACATTGAATCCTTCTCTCTGGTTACGGTTCATTTTCCCCTTGCCTACACACAGCGAATCGTCTGTCCTATTCTTTACTTATTCTCCTCTGTTCTCATACACCTGACAACACCGAGATTACCAAACAATTCTTCTTCACCCGATGGGTTACTGTACTGTAATTGTTCAGTGGCCACTTTCCTCTTGTTAAGGGTACAAGAGACTCTTGAGCTATGGTCAGCAGCACTTCTAGGAGAAGGATACTCCAAAATCAAACCATTGTTCTCTAAACTTGGGTTGTGCCTTAGCCTCTGTACCATTGTCTTCCACTGGCTTGGGTTAGAGTTCTTTTGCTTGAGCGTACACTCGTGCACGCTGTTCTGTCTTGTTTCTCTTCCTGTTGTTTTGTTAAAGTTTTTATAGTTTATGTCATCATCATCATCTACTCCTACGCCTATTGACGCAAAGGGCCTCGGTTAGATTTTGCCAGTCGTCTCTGTCTTGAGCTTTTAATTCAATACTTCTCCATGCATCATCTCCTTCTTCGCGCTTTATAGTCCTTAGCCATGTACGCCTGGGTCTTCCAATTCTTCTAGTGATAGTTTATATAGGAGATATTTATTTTAATGTTGTGACTCTTCTTAAAAATTTTATTTTTCCTTGTTTCCATTCGTCACTGGGCTATTTTCCCAGTTGGAGCCCCTGGGCTTTTGGAGCCCCTGGGCTTATAGCATCCTTCTTTTCCAACTAGTGTTGCAGCTTAGCAATTATATATATATATATATATATATATATATGTGTGTGTGTGTGTGTGTGTGTGTGTATTTGTAATGTGCATTAGCTACAGGTAAAACATGGTAAATTTACTGCTTTTATGTGTAAAATCTTGTGGGGAAAGAGATGATAAAATTGGCAATGTAAAAGTGGAAAATGTAATAAAGCATGTCATCGCTAAAATGGGTAAAGTAAGCAATAAATGAAGTGGAAGCGAGTACAGTGCCCGGATAAAAAGATTAATAGGAGAGTAGTTCCAAGGAAATAATACCAAACGTATAATAGCGTTATTTATAAAATAGTAATGATTGTTATGAATTAAAAGCTTGCAAAACGACAACTCGCATCTACTTTCAATATCAGATTTAACGGAATCATTCCGTCGGCGAACCTTCAGATGATAATATTTTTTTAATATGAATTAGAATTTGTCGGTTTAATTTTTGATGTAATCTTCATCGACATTCGTCTGGAAATTAAGGAGGAAATAAATCGAATAGATCCAGATATAAATGGCAGAGTCGGCTTCAGTGTTTTTATGAAATATATTTGAAATATTAATATAAAATGTATTTCCAAGAGAAGCAAAGTAAAGTTAAATTGATTATGTAAAAGAAATGTGTCCACAGAGAGGGCGGAAAGCCTCGAGAAAATACATTGAACTGAATGTATCTGGGAGGGTAAAGAGATTTAATCCTTTAAGTCACTGCTAAGGGAATGAGATATTATTAATGTAACAGTTTAGAAACCTATATGGTAAAAATGTCCAAGAATTAATTTAGAAATAATTTAAATGATTCAGTTTCTATATACTGGATTAACCGAGACTTATAGGCACCAAGTAAATGAGTTAACCATTTGCTGTATTCTTTATCAGTATTGTTAATAAAATAGAAGACTGTCGCATGTGGAGGGTGGGTTGTGTTAAACTTCAACATACCTAGAATTACTCAATAATAACTCTCTCTCTCTCTCTCTCTCTCTCTCTCTCTCTCTCTCTCTCTCTCTCTCTCTCGCTCTCCATTGATGATTAAAGTTGAGGACGACAGCCAGTCACTATCTTGACTAACTGTGGAATTTGCCAATTTGCAAAGTTTGCGAAAGATATGTATGCAGAACAAGTTCAAGTGGCATTGTTGAAGCGTTTTACTTGAGGACACACAACTCGATGCCATTTGAGATAAAGGAAAATACTGTGCAGTCGAATAATGTCCAATCAGCAGATTATTGTTTGTTTGGTGCAATTCGTAGTTAGTGAAAATGTACATTGAAATCTTTTTTATTGGTATTATAATATGATTTTCAAAGTATCCAGCTCATGTAATGGATAATCAGATAGATAAATAGATGAATTAATAAATGAATAGAAGTGAGGAGCAATACATTGCTAGAAGCTTAATCAAATTCAAGGATCCAACCTCGTAATTTTACAGTTAAATAGTGGAGCCTATAGTCCACATGTTAGTCTTATTAACAATTATTTATGAACTACAAGCTTTTATATTCTGTTCAGATACGAGTCGAAGTGAATTATTGTAATGTTTAGTAAGTAAAAAAGAGATTAATGGCCTTTTGCATTCCGGAAAACTTTTTCATGACATATATTATATAAGGGGACGTCACTGTAATTCTTGGGAGTTAATCTGTTAACGCTATATGCGAGTTAATATGAAATATATTTGTGTAATCTGCATTCGTCTTCCTTTACAAGGTGGGTCGTCAAAGACTTAGACTGTACACATAAAAGTTGTTTTAACTTCATGTCTCAGAACTATCCATGGGTGTCCCCTTTTATGTCTATTAAGATGTACCCAAAAATATTTTTTACCGTTATCATTAATTATGTACACTAGATTTTTCTGTACTTCGGAACTTGCTAAGATTAGCAACTAATTTCCTATTTATTTGTAAAAAGAAGGGTTTCTAACGACTATAGCCTTTCCTTGGTTTTCTGAACTGACTTGAAAATAGATGCGTACGGTCGGTTAAGATGACTGATGATTTTGGCAGACGGCAGTGTCATTATCGTCTGCGCCTTGGCATGGGGTTTGACACTAGATTAACACCTTTCGAACGAAGCTCTCTCAGCTGCCATTATGAACTGACACTTGACACTCGTATTTTACCTTCAAAGGAACTCATTTTTTAGGACTGATTATTATCTTTAGCTGTCTTGTGTACTGTACATGGTTTGCACTTTCACTAGTAAATAAAAGTGTAATTCGTTTTACAATCTGGACTAATTTTCCTTGCTGCCAAAAGTCTCGGCAATGTAAAAGAGGGTTGTAACAGCCAATTCTTACTCGTAAGAGTAACCATTCTGCATACTTATATAGGAGTCAGTAGAGGGAGAGGCGGGCGCCGAGCTCGACGACGGCAAGTGTAAACATGAAGTTCATTGTTAATAGTTTATTGTTGTTACGCTTGGAAAGATTGTATTGATTATATGTACACACATTACGTTGTGTTACGTATAAATAACAGCGTCCCCAATCAACACTTGTTTCGTTTTCATTATTCAATTCCTTTCCAAAATTAACACTTGGACAAGTGGTCTTTATGCTTGTTTTCCCAGTGATATGACCTAGGGTCGATTTCTAGCCAAAGCGGACCAATTAACGTATGATAGATCAAACCAGGTCTAGCAACCTCAGAGGAGTGAAGGCGCAGTGTCTGAAAAGCAAGCTCGCTGGTGACGAACTATTAGTTTAGGTGCAAGGAGCTACTTTTGTTTTAAACGTTTTACCTCACGTAGCCTACTTAACGGGTGAATGTTGCAGTGGTTGTCATGACGTTTGTCTCTGGAACCACCCCCTGTTAAATTAAACATAAGTATATACATATTTATGAGTGTATCAACTTTATTTAAAGAATATACATTGTATGATCCCTAAAGTAAACATAGCCGAGATGCTTCGCTATATTCATAAAACTGTCACTTCTCAGGTCGGCTATAGAAAACAAAATAAAGTTTTTCAGAATTCATTGAAGGATATTAGTATTAGATGACAGTGGTCCTTTTTCCTTTCGAGTTCTTAATAGTTTTTGTGTATTCCCGGTAAGGTGTCGGAATTATTTTACGAGCGGTAAAACGTGATGTCTTTCTATAAAGCTTCAGATTTTACAAATTTATGAAAGCTAAATAAATTCATTGGCCTGCAGTATAAGAAGACAATATATCTTTATGTAATAGTGTGAAATTATATTAACAGAATAAACCTGTTTAATTATGAATGAAAGATTTAAAGTTTTTAGTGCCTATTTATATTGCTAGCCTTTTTCGAATATATGTATTTGTAGAAATATTATGCATATGCTTTCCAACGGTTGAACTAAGTTGCATATGTATATTTGGATAATTAACACCGTGTACAGTATCTGATGAAAGAACCCTATATCGTAGTTAAATGCTTATCTCAAAAATTGTTCCTTTCAAAATTCTGAAAATTGAAGTTAGAATCTTTTTCTTAAGATCTGGAATGATGATTAATCATGTGCTTAGAAGCCATATAATGGGTTTAGCTAATATCTCTCTCTCTCTCTCTCTCTCTCTCTCTCTCTCTCTCTCTCTCTCTCTCTCTCTCTAAGAACCAAACATCTTGAATTGACTTCAAAGAATTGGAACTCCTTTTAACTGCAGAAGAGAGAGAGAGAGAGAGAGAGAGAGAGAGAGAGAGAGAGAGAGAGAGAAACGAATGATCGAACATGTCTCCGTCGGCCTTGTTTCACTTGTTAACATTGTTTAGGCTTGAAAGGCATAGAAAGTTCTATCGACATTCATTGCTTTTATGAGGAATTGTCTGAGACAGATATTGTACTGTAGGTTCGTCTTCAGTTGGTGGAGAAGTTCCTTCTTCTTCTTCTTCTTCTTCTTCTTCTTCTTCTTCTTCTTTTACTTCAACTTTTACTTTTACATCTTCTTCTTCTACTTATGGTAATGAATATTATTATTATTATTGGCTTTTTATTGCTAACTAAATTCGTGTATTAATTTCAAGTGTATTACCACATTTCTTTTATTTCTAAAAATTCAAAGGTGAAGATGATGTTGAAGATATTAACAACATTATTGGGTTTCAACGTTTTATCCTTCTTATGAATCAAATTGTCTCTTGATAAAACTTTCATCATAATTCTTTACACGGGAGCTCCATTCGGATTAAAACAATTGCAGATATGTATTTAATGGTCTACTAAATGGTGCATACCTTCTGTAAATATGATTAAATTGACGGGAAACTTTATGTTAATAAAGAATTTTTCATCGTAATTTTTGGATGTCTTAATTGAGAACAATTAACCATCATACTTTTCTTGGATTGTTGATTTTTTTTCTCTTATTCCATTTTTTATTTTATTTCTGTGCGTTGCTTTAGCATCATCTTTTACCGTGTGATATTTTTTAGTCCTGATGTAATTATTTTCAGCCATTAGTTCAGATTTTTTAAATTAAAATTTTTCTTTGTTTTTGTTTCTTTTCTTTATAATAAAGTTTGGTTAAGGGAACTATTCGTTAAGTATACTGTGAGAAGCTAAATTAAGTACCCTTGAGCCTGGTTGCCGCTTGCATAGTTGGCCTGCAAGAAAAGCAAGAGGCCGTCGGCTTATAAGTTTTGACCATCACGGGGCAGGGCAAGAACAAAGCTGTATTATATCGAAAGAGATTTGTTGATCACCAAGGCTAACAGCATACACACATACAATACTTGAAAGTAAAGCACATAAAAGATAGTGGTAGCTTCGCAATATTATTTTAATTTTTCCCTTATTATGATATTTTTTCTTATTTGTGTTAAGCTATACAAAATATATTTTTTTCTCAGAATATTTCATTAATTCACCTTTTATTTAGACTAGTAGAAAAAAAATCTGTATGTTCATTACACTGCAATTTGATTTAGAGTTGACGTAGCAAAGGAGGCCAAATAGCTGGCGGTGTTTGTGTTATGCCTAACTTATTATTCGAAGCCGAGAGTCATAGAAACTTTGGATTGCACTATGTTTGAGTTGGAGAGTTTTTTGTTTGGTTATGAAGATGTGACATGTTTTCTTTCTTCTCCTCATTTTTCTTCATATTTTTTTCTTTTTTTGCCTTCCAGGTGAGTTGTCCGGAGAGAGGATGAAGTGATGCAATGGTATGTTTGGGACCAGGACAGGTAAGATATAAAGTTTAGCATCTTATTCTTTATGTCTGTAGAACAGATGATATTCAAAACAATCATCTATCAATGACTTATATGTGATGGTTATCAGTTGATCTTAATTAGATTAGGTCTTGGTAAGTCGTTACGAAGGTATTTGTTACATCATTTTCCATTCTCGCATGGTTAATTGCAAGTGCTGTGCCAATCTAAGCATTCAAGATAAAACTTTATATTGATTGCGCAGCTGCTATCGATAATGAGAATAAAATACGTTTTAATGGAATTAGAGTATAGCTTTATTTCGAAATGTATGTCACGTATTTTGCGAGTTTTAAGAATCTAATATTTCTCTCGGTGTTTATTAATCTACATGGCTCAATATGAATCAGTCCATGGCCGAACCATTTACTATCGAATGACGCCGGGGTCAAGCCTTATAAAAAGCTTTTGCATTTTAGGTCATGGAATTATACTTGAGATGAGCCACCAACCTGGTTTCGATCTTTAGAGTCTGCGAATGCCGGTTCAATCTTCTCACACTAAATCAAAATTGATAGATATGGACTTTTCAAAAGGGTGATCGCGTACTTAGACACACACACACGTACACGCACACGCACACCCACACACATATATATACATACATACATATATATATATATATATATATATATATATGTTTGTGATTCTGTGTGTATTTATGAATGTATGTGTGTGCAGAAATCACATGGAATATATAAACATACATACATATATATATATATGTTTGTGTGTGTATTTATGAATGTATGTGTGTGCAGAAACCCCATGGAATTCTTTCAATAGGAACATGGAAGTTTATTTTTCTTCTGTTGGTTCCTATGTATGGGGACTTTTTGTGTATATTGTAGGAAAGGCAAACTCACATTAGACATCTATTTCTAAATTGTGCTTGAATTGTATTCATTCAGATTGTCTCTATCATCCTCTTTCTTCCCTGTGTCTGCTGATGTTCTGTATATAAAAAAAATCGAGAGAGAGAGAGAGAGAGAGAGAGAGAGAGAGAGAGAGAGAGAGAGAGAGAGAGAGAGTTCGATGCGTGTATAGTTGTTCCTTGAAAGAAATTAGATGACCTCAACTTACAAAAATAGCTGTTTCATCATAATATGGTTTGTTAAATTTACATCTTGTGGGTGAATGTTATCTCTTGACTTTAGGACTTAGTAATTTTTCAATGCTGGCAGTTAAATCTCTTGTGGCCTGTATTTATGGGAGAACTTCTTGTCACGAATGCACTCGTTCTTTCTTTAGTAGACTAAAGTTACATTGTGACGAGGACGTAACGAATTGATTTGAATACTGAAAATTTCTTTTCTTTGTGACGAAGACGTAACGAGTTGACTAGAGTATTGAAAGTTTCTTTCTTTAAAGCAAAATAAGAATCTGTTTTAGTACCTTGTCAATAGTATGATGGACCGTGTTGTAATGAGATAAGAGCGAAGAAACAAGATTTTCATTTGTACTTATTTACGTTATCCATCCCGAAATAGGAAAATTATGCGTTAAGTTATTGGAATATCAACTAAAGGGTAATAGGAAATTTGATTATTACTAAATGTGGGTAGGGAGTATCTTTCATGGTATCACACTCGATGAGAGAACAAATGTAATCCTTAATATAAGGAAATCTGACCATTACATGATACGGAACATAGTGGAATTTACAATAGGGCATATCCTTAGTAGGATAACCTAGAAAGTCTTATATTAGATTCATGAAAAACCCCTTAGAGTGGAAAAGAAGGAAATTTTGACAATTAATGGAACTGGAATTGTTTTTACAGCACCATTGAAATTTACTCAATTGTTTTTAATTAGTAAACTGTTATTATCGCGCATTTTCTTTATTGTTAGGAAGGATGTCATCCCGTAGTAAAATTTATTTACAGATGCAGATGAAAATGTTACCAATTGCCTCTTTCGAAAGTCATTCTAATGTATCAGATTCGTGAAAACGATTTAGTACGTGACAGTTGTCGAGCACATTTGGAATCTTGTCAGAGGAAATATTGCTGCAGATCAAGAAAATCATGTAGATTCGGTGGATCATTGTTAATGGGGGTGAAATCACCCATCACCCATGTCATCCAAAGCATGCACTAAGGTGAAGCGACGTGCGCTCAACTTCACCTGAATGTCTCGCCCCCTTTACCTTCAGACACCTAAAGAGAGGTTAGCTTCGAGTAAAGAGAGTTGGGGGTTAAGGGGGGGGGAGAGGATTGCTTAATCAACCCATCCCCCCCTGTTATCTCGATTAACGGAAGGCTTTTATGGCGCTGTGATGAAAGGGTCGAACTTCGTAATTAGCATCGTCGTTATCTCGCTAATTAGCTGACGATAATGGAGACTTGGGATTAATTGCTATATCCGTTTATCATATTTTTTTTCCAGATTATGGATTTTATATATAACTAAATTACAACACATGCAGTTCGCTTCATGATATTCTTTTTGACGTGTCTTTTTTCGGCCCGAATCATGTTCATTTATGTATAAATCAGTTTAATCTCTGAGCATTCGGATGAAGCGCGGCTTTGAGGGCCATTGTTGTAGTGACAAAGGATTTCACTCATGAAATAGTGTATAATGCGTGGGAGTAGATTGCGCACTTGCTTTTAATCTCTCTCTCTCTCTCTCTCTCTCTCTCTCTCTCTCTCTCTCTCTCTCTCTCTCTCTCTCTCTCTCTCTCTCAAATCCTATCCTTAAGATAGATGAACAGTGTTTACAAGGGTTAATGGTTTGTTTTTATCTTCAATTGCACACAAAACTAGCATATTGATAAAGTCTTTTAATATTTTTAGAGATCAATCTATCCTGAGGAAATCTTTTAATCCTCGCCCTTTTTCATGTTTTGAATATTGTTCTCCTATTTGGTCTTTAGCAGCTTACTCTCACATTAATTTGCTCAAAATCTTGTAGTCTTTAAGTTCCTTATCAAAATCTTGTAGTCTTTAAATTCCTTATCCCTGATCTGGATATTTATCTCTTGTATCTTCGTCAGTTAGTTCCTTGTGCATTTTGCTTAATATTTTCTGTTTTTAATTCGAACCATCCTTTGGATTCAAAGCTTCACAGGCCGTATCGTATGCTATGTAGTACTAGGTATGTAGTAAATTCTAACAGTTTTACCCTTTTTCATCAAAAGGGTCAATACTTCGAGGCATTCTAAAGGTTTTATTCCAGCTATGATTAGTGCGAACGATCATCCTAATATGTTAGCTGAATCGTTGGAAATTCAGAAGTTCAAACTTATTGGAAATGCTTTTCTGTTGAAGAGGTTGACATTAGTCTCATTGCATAGTTTATTTGTGACTTATTTATTTAAAATTTTAACTGATTTATATGTATTTTTTCTTATTTACAGTTCACTCGTTAGATTTCTATCTGTATTCCGCACTGTTCTGATTTCCCTGTTGGATCCCTGGGGCTAGTAACACTTTACTTTTCAATTAGGGTTGTAGCTTAGCTATTAAATAATAATAGTTATAACATTGTTTCTACGGTTTACACTGAAAAAATTGTTAATGTAGATACCTGTGAGGGATTAAAATACAGAAATTTTTGTTGTTTAAAGTACGGTTTTGTTTTTAAAACAAAGGTTCGGAGATGAAATCTGTCATAATCTATTTCAAATTTATGAGGGCTGTGGAGTGTAGTGAGCTATTTGAACAATATAGATAAACACGATCTGAATCGACCAGATCTTTTGTTTATGAGTCTTGATACAGTAAGTTTAACACACACACACACACACACACACACACATATATATATATATATATATATATATATATATATATATATATATATATATATATATATATATATGTGTGTGTGTGTGTGTGTGTGTGTGCGTGTGTGTGTGTGTGAAAACATCTGTTTTTTAACTACCAGAAAGGAGGAAGGGCTAAAGTTAAAAGCTAGAAATATGCACCTGTAACTCGTAGCAAGAGATCTTTGGTATTTCCTATCACCGAAACAATGGCATGTGTTACTTGACTACCACAGAAGAGGAAGGATTCATCCTTAAAGCTCATCAAAACAATAGGCTCTCTTACTTGGCAAGTTCAGAGGGTGGATTCTATTTCAGTCCTACATTTCTGCTTTCTCTATTCAAATCTTCTATCATCTTTTGCCATTCCTCTATTGATTCTCTAAATAGATCTGTACCGCACGTGTTTCATTCACGCTCATACATTGTAATGCTCTTGTTATTTTTTTATCTCTCCCTCTCTCCCGCTGTGATAGTAGAACGACCTATTTAAGCTTGACATTGTATGTTTCAGATTTTTTGAATTTTTGTGACATTCTTGCTCTCAATTGCTTGTTGTCTGTTGAATAAACTTTACTTGCATTCACTTCGCCTCTGTTAGTACCTAACAGCGACCTCACACAATTGGTGACCCCGGAGTAACCAGCTACACAATGCCTGTTTTTGCCCACCGCTACTCCCTACTCTTGTTACGATGCCACCCATCGATCCTAATTCTGCTACCCACGCTGCATCGTTGAGGCTGCCGCCTATTGCCAACATAGAAGCGTTCGCTTGGTTATATGATGCAGGTACGGGTGTGTGGTGTTTGGTAAACATTGGTGCTTGCCGTTCCTTTCTACCAAGGACACACTAAGACAAGACGTTGTCATTCTAAGAGTCCTGACGTCCACTTGGTAGCTGCCAACGGATCTGAGATCCCCACCCTCGGGTACGAGACACCCTATCGTTTTGGAGTGAGTGCCAAATACCAATGGAAATTCCTCGTTGCTGACGTAAATTGCCAGTACTCGGTGTGGATTTCCTTGCCCATTTCCAAATCCTGGTTGATGTGGCACATCAGTGATTAGTCAACGCATACTTATACTTGTTGACACCCCTTCAAACCCACCCTCTCCAACCTTGCACTCCATATCAGTGCAGCCACCGATGCATACACCCGTCTTCCATCTAGAACTTCGCCGAACACCCACAGTTCCTGCCAAAGCACGGTCTTTATTACAATATAAAGACAAAAGTGCCCCTAGTGTTTGCTAGATTCAGGCATCTGGCCCCGAATAGTTTGCCAGCCGCTAAACTAACGTTCGCCCCATGGGCCTTTGTCAAAAGGCCTCAAGCCCATGACCGTCACCCTTACACATCGTCCTGAAGAAGGAAGACTCCTTGTGATCTTTTGGGGATTACGTGTATCTAAACATGCAGACAGAACCGGATCACTACCCCCTGCCCAACATCGCTGACATTACCTCCTACTTGCTCAAAAGAAAGGTGTTCTCCACCCTCGACCTCTAAAATGGGTATTATCAGGTGCCCAAAAACCCAGAAGACATCCCCAAGACCGCCATCACAAACTCCTTCAGTACATACACATTTCAATTACTCCTGTTTTAGCCTTCATAATGCTGGAGCCACTTTTCAACACCACACGAAAGGCATTTTAGGGAACTTCCCTTTCTGCGTATGTTACATTGACGACATATTTGTGTTCTCTTCCTCCAAAGAGGAACACCTATGTCCCTTATGTATCGTTCTCAACTACTTACAAAAGAAAGGCTTTGTAGTCCGGTACGAAATGTATTCCTTTGGTGCCAACGAAGTATTGTTCTTAGGGCATCGCATTACTCCTGAAGACATCCTCCCTTCCCCTCCGTGAGAATGTAGCAGCTGTTCAGAACTTCCCCTGCCCTCGACCATCAAAGCACTGCATGAATTCCAGGGCATGATAAACTTATCAGCAGTTCCTCCCAGTCATCGCCACCACTCTTGCCCCCCTCTATGACCTCCTTAAGGCCAAGCCAAAAGACCTGAAGTGGGATCCCCTACAAGAAGCAGCCTTCTGCAAAGCAATGATGCCCTATTAACCGCTGGTGCTCTCTCTTTTCCCGCGCCAGATGCCCCTTTCCTTCTCTCCACCGATGCCAGCGACATCCCTATTGTTACAGTACTCGAGCAGGTGGGTCAACGGCTTGCCCCGCTCATTAGCGTGTCTCTCTTTTTGTATTTGCGTGTGTTTATATATATATATATATATATATATATATATTATAATTTACATACAACCTATTCGAGTGGGGATCCCTTAACGTGGCGAAAGGGTTTGTGTATCGCCATGATCAGCAAAAATGTACTAGATAGGGCCACCCATTTTAGGTTGGATTCCTGTGAGCGATCAGACTATTGTCTCCCACAATCACCAATCCGCATTGCCCACACTGGTGATGAAAACTGACCAATTCCCAGACATGAATAAGGAGGAGAGGATGATGATATATATATGATGATTTTTCCCATTTAAACGTGTTTATACATATATTCACATATGCTATAAATACTTCTTAATATCGAATTCTTTTTGCTTTGGAATCAGAGACCCAAGGGGAAATTAACTTTATGATAATAGCTTCTGGTTGGTCATGTATTCGAACTCATACCAAAGAAACTTGAGGTTCCAGTGACTTACCACTTTGTCACTTGAACCTCTGTTTCCTTGTTCCGAGTTCAAATCCACGGCCAACCAGAAGCTATTATCATAAAGTTGATATTCCCATCGGTCTCTGATCCCGAGACAGAGAGAATTCGACATTAAGAGGTGTGTGTATATATATATTATATATATATATATATTTATATATATATATATATATATATATATTTATATATAATGTGTGTCTATAGATAAATAGGTATTTTTGTATGGGTGTCATAATTATATTTTTTATGCAGTATGTTTGAATTTATGTCAGTGGTAATAATCAATGCTAATTACTTCATAGATACTCAAAGTAAACCCAGTTGCTTATTCAATAGACTTATTACGTGACATTCAAGCTGCTTGGGAATGTCCTTTCACGAGAATGAAATCGATTTTATGGAGATTATCTGTAGGCTAAGTAGACATAATATACTTTTTTTATAGGCTGGACATGAGAAATAGTGAGCTATATGTATCTTTTCATTGGAATTATTTTCGAAGGGATGTTACCGCTATTCAGTATGCGTGATGTTCATTTGTTTGTTATTCATCTTTGAATGAATGAAGGATTTTCTACGTATTTGCCCGTGCATTTCATTTCTGGTTTCATGAGGAGTTTTCTCACAAGTATTTTTGTTTTCATTGTCTACCCAGCATGAGTGCCATGAATATTTCATTAGAAATGGATCGTAAAATTTCCTATGTTTGGCAAATTTAGTTGCGACTGCACCCTTTGATTTATTTGTTCATAATCACACTTGTTCAATCGACTTTTCCATGACAGGGCATTGCTTATACAGAAAGCGTATGAATTTGTTCCCCGTTCGCTATAATTATGACTAAAGGGTTTTACTGGAATACACAGATTTCATGCACACCCAATACTTATTTTAAAGTATACATTTAGAAACTTCTTCCTTTCCTTATTTTTTATAAAATAACTGTAAACATTGGTAAATTTGTTGTCATTGGATTTTCAAGATTTTCAAATTGTGGTTCCTTGTTAATAAACCAGTTGTTAATATTCCATCTCCCAAATCTTTTTATTTTTTCTGCTGCAATAGTATCTTGGACCCTTAATGGGCTTGTTACCAAGTTTATCTGTTCAAATTCTATCCCATATCCTGCAGTCAGAGCGAAATATAAAGTTCTCCGTATCCGCTCCGGAATTAATTTTCACAAACAGTATTAAATTCTCTCTCTCTCTCTCTCTCTCTCTCTCTCTCTCTCTCTCTCTCTCTCTCTCTCTCTCTCTCTCTCTCTCTCTCTCTGAAATGATAACTATTGATTCTCCTACCATAACTTAATTACATTTTGTGCGAGAGAAAGTCAGCGAGTAATAACGAAATTACATGCATATATTGCAGATCGTCACTGTCTCATAGATTTCACCAGCGGCCTTATGGAATGTTTATTAAAACAGCAAATGAACAGCGTTGTATCAACTCTCATGAAGAATGAGGGATCATCCCACTGCCCGTGTTTACCAGTGCTTTAAAATAAATGGAATGAAAATATGGAGGCAACCACAACAACAACAAGAGTGGCGCAGGGCCAGGGAGAATGAAGAGGGTTCCTCTTGACTGCTCCCACGATTTTCAATTCCCTTCCCAACCAAGAAGCAACAAATGTTAAGAAGAAGCAATCAATGTTTATTAAAGAAGCAACAGCGGACGTTTATCTGGTGGATGGACTTATCAAGAATCGTTTCTGTCGTGTAGCGTTGAGAGGGAAATGAATTAACAGATGAACGGTGAGAACGATGGTCGAGGTCAACAGTTACTGGCAAGGGTTGGATACTTGCGTTGGGGGAAATCACGTTAAAATTGCATACTTTAATCAAATGTTGAGTATAGAGGGTGCATATTGTTTATGAGATATTGCTTTTCAATTGTTATATTTGTTTTGCTGGATCCCTCCTTTTTTTTTTCATCTCTCCCCTCCCTACTGTATTAAACACCCGATGTATTTTCTGGTTCATGTAGGGCTTAATTCAACAGCGAAATTGATATTGTGTCTCTTTGTGATTTGGGATTCCGTAGAATTGGTTGCTCGTCCGCCATTGTTGCCAAAGTTATTTGTTTCGAATTACACAATGGCGTCTTCCATGGCCTGGCTTCCATTGCATTCAATGCACACTGTATTGTGGGTCGTGCGTTGCCCCAATGGAACGAAAGTTCAGATGCGCCGATGCGCGTTAGGAAAATATCGTTTTTAAAACCTTTTTTTTTTTCTTTCCTTTTTTTTTAGAGGGAAAAAAATTTCATATGCCTGAAAATTAGACGTTCGAAAAATCCTATGTTATTTTTTCTGTGTAAATAGGCTTGGGGGGGGGGGAGGTCAATATTACCCTCGCGTTATGTTTATTCTATATCAAGTGGAAATACTTCAATATGCCTCCCTCTGTTACAGTATAAGTACTCTTTGGCCGTTCGTCAAGAGAAAGGTATCCACACATCGATCTTTAGCTTATATACTTTCGGTCGTTAAATATTTTGCAGTAGTTAAGGCAGTCGCCTTGTCATGAATATTTAGAATCTGTTAAACGTATTTTACCCCTGATTGCATATTTACAAATGAAAAATTTTATCTATTTCCAGATCATCAGATATATATATATATATATATATATATATATATATATATATATATATATATATATTTCTTTATACGTTATTAATAACTCAGTTTTACTGATTAGATCAATAGAAACTGTTTTAGAATTATGGTAATAAGGATAATCATCGGGAAATCTCAAAATTCAGTTTATTTGTGATTCTAGTTTTGGGATGTAATAATTACTCTAATGTAATACATTAGGTACTTCTCATAACAAGGGAGCCAAAATTTTCCCGATACTGATATCGAGATGATTCTTATTATACCTGCTGACCATGTAAACAAAATAAGGTTTTAATACAGCAGTGTCATTCACTCTTTTTAAGTGTCTTGCATTGTATGTTCAAATATTCCCTTGTGTAAATGGAAGTTATTTGATTAAATAAATTCTGTACATTCCATTTATTGATACTTTGTACAGTTGTCAGATGGCTGTTGTTGTTATTTGGATATTTGTTGATACTTGGCTCGCGTTCAGGGGGAAAATTTTTTTTTTTTTTTCTATTGCATTATAATTTTTTCTTTCTTGGGGTTCAGTGGAAACGCTTGAATGGATTCATATTCATTCCCCAGAAATTAAAAAGGAAATTAATTTGAATGTATATTTAACGTCCATTCGTTTGGTTAAAAGAAAATTCACTCCCAAATTTAGGAAATATAATACTAAATTTTTAGGTTTATTTGTTTTTGAAGTTGAGGAGATAGTCACATTTTGTTTAATTCTTTAGTTAATGCTGAGGTTGAAATGTTCGGCATTTTCCCCACAATAAAAACGAAGTGTCTCAGTAAGATAAGCTCAAAATTCTTGTTTGGTATAGTTAAAGGCCTTATTGCACACTGCCACAGTGACGAATTGCTATGAAATGAACTTGGGATTTCTTTCTGTTTGTTGGAGCACATGGAGTTCGCACCATTAAAAAATTGCTGGCTCTTATAACAATGGGTTATATATCTTGAATTCTTGCGTTTCAATGTTTCATGGTATTGAGAATTGGTGTTATTTATATGATAATTGGCTATTGGAGTTCAATTGCAAACCTCTCTCTCTCTCTCTCTCTCTCTCTCTCTCTCCTCTCTCTCTCTCTCTCTCTCTCTCTCTCTCTCTCTCTCTACGCACACACATGTATATATATATTTATGTATAAATATGTATATATATATATATATGTATATATATATATATATGTATATATATATATATATATATATATATATATATATATATATATATATATATATATATATATATATATATATATATATATATATATATATATATATATATATATATATATATATATATAAATATATATACATAAATATATATATATATATGTGTGTGTGTGTGTATGTATGTATGTATGTATGTATGTATGCGCTCGCTGTCCGTATGCTTAGATAAACACTTTACAGCAGGATACAGGCACTGCAGGATCTAAATAAATTTAACATCTTTTGTAAGAAAATTATATTAGTTATCTGAGAAACCCCATTTCCATGAGATTTTCATATTGAATACTATAACAGGATCTAATTATCTGTAATAACACTGTCCTGCAATTGAAATCGACTTTGTTGTTAATTGGGGGGACTGACATTCTGCAGTTCCATCACCTGTTACAGCAATAGACTATTAATTATCGGTTACGGAACGTTTAGAGCATTGCATTATGTGTTGCGGTTTTTTTTACTCGATTCACCTCGTTTAGATTTCCGCAATATGCATTTGAATGGTCGTTAGGAAATGAAGTGTATTGTTCTCTGTACCTATTGTATGTTAGGCTTGTACTTTTTTTCAATGAGGCATTCATTATGCTTTATGTTTAGTACTTTATTCAATTTCATTGATTCGTTAAGGAAGGTTTTATTCAAAGGAAAATTTGGAAATTACTATGGAAATGTTACTTTTTTTTTCTTTTGATTAGTGAAAATCAATAAAAGTCCTCAAATAATAACTTCCATGGAGTAATGTTTACAGAATGAAAATGATGATGTAACTATTCTATGACTTTATAGGACTGGACAAGAAATGTCTGTGTAAAACTTGCCCATGATTCAATACATAAACATTGCTTCAACAGCTAGTGACTAGATTGATCCCAGCCACATAGCAATAAGTCGTTTTAACGGTGGTTGGTCGGCTATGGTGGATTGCATCATTCGGAAGAAGTATTTGGAGATTTGAGAAATGGAAGGTTATCTCTTTCGATCCCTCCCCCTCCTTTTTTATCTTTGAAGAAAGATTAATAAATCGTACTTCAACAAAGGTTGAATTCTAATTCTTGAATTCCCTCTCCCCCTCCTTTCCCAGTAGGGTTAATGTATCAAAAAAAAAAAAAATGAATGAACATATAAAGAGAGGAAAGACTGTTATCAAATACATCCCTTTTTGGTCGCAGTTTACCTTCAGGATTATGTCATACAAATTACGGTGATTCCTCGTTTGTTTATTTATGGTGGTCTAATAAACCTTCATCAAATTTGGGTTTATTGTTATCGACCTCATCATTTCGTTGTTTAAGTTTTAAGGTAATATTTACTTTTTCCGACCGTTGTTCTTAGGAAATATTTTTGCAGTCGATTTGGTGCATGTGTGTGTGTGACCCTTCGCCATTACGCCCTTAAGTAAAGGGGTTGGAGTGGATGAGAGATTTCTGCTTCTCCATTAGTTCTTTCAATCTTATAACGTCACGCTCTGTAAGTTTTACGGCCGTTAATGTACTGACCGAAGAAGGGAGAATTCGTTAAATTTACTTCACGGAAATCACCCGTCGGTACATCACGCGAGTCTATGAAAAAGTGTAATCGTATTGAAAAGTATGTGTCCAGTCCCTCTTAATGTGTTTCGGGTAGCGCCAAGTCATAAATCGCGGTAAACCCACAAATATTAAGGTCGTAAACTTGGCTAACATGTTTATCAGCGGTCCCGAATTCAGGAGAATTCGAGTAGCTATATAAATATTTAACGTGGGCTGTATTCTACTCCACAGAACCAGAGGTAATCATAAAAAGAAAATAAAACGAGAATTTTCATGTTGGTTGTCGCCCTACTCATGTACATTTTACATCAGTAGCCTTTTTTTTTAGGGGTATAAGGGAGTGAATTTTATGGGACATTTCTCTGTTGTATGTACGTATATTTTTGAGCTGGCTTTTTTATTTTTATCGTGTGTTTTCAATTTAAATGTTCATTAAGTAATCTTAAAGAGAGTTATCTGCAATCTCAATGTTTATTCAGTATCAGAGTTTCATGTGACTAGGTAATCAGTTGAAATTCCTGTAATCTCTCTCTCTCTCTCTCTCTCTCTCTCTCTCTCTCTCTCTCTCTCTCTCTCTCTCTATATATATATATATATATATATATATATATATAGATACATACATTTATATATATATATATATATATATATATATGTATATATATATATATATATATATATATATATATATATATGTATATATATATATATATATATATATATATGTATATATATATATATATATATATATATATATATATATATATATGTATATATATATATATATATATACATATATATATATATATATATATATATATATGTATGTATATATGTCACGCTGAGCGCTACCCCCCGTACCTCGGATAGGTGGGAGAGGAGTAGTTATACACTGGTGAGAGGAGTGTGCGTTTGTGTACATTTCTATCAAAATATTTACCCGGCATTTTATACGGGTCGCTTACACTAATAAGATATAGTAGTTATTGTGAGCTGAGAATTTCCTCAAGTGATGCACATATAAGTTCAGGCATAAAGATATAGACATTTCGCCTGCATGAACAAACGTTTCCTCCAGTATTTACAAGAAACAAGGAAATTCATAAATGTAAGCTGTGAAATGCATTATACTCGTGTATATTCGTGTTTGGTTAACTCGTGAAACATGAAGTTATCGGACTTTACTTCAATGTTGTTAAAGGATGTAACATACTGTACATATAACGAATGTCTTTGAAGGTTTTTATTTGAGGCACGGGGTGAAGATGGCAGGTTCATCCTTGCCAAGATCCTTGGACATGTTGTGTCGTACAATGCTAGTGGCATTTTTAAATTTATATCAGAAGCAGGTCTTCTTAATGCTATTTAACTTTTATCACATATTTACTTTTTGGGTTTTAACTGAACATTCTTTTAATCTTTATTTATAATAAACGATATCGGCGTCAATGACCCTCGATGTCAGGATGCCAGAGAATTTCAAATCATTCATTAATTCATTGAAGATTTTTAAAGTGCAATAAAGAAGAATGATAACTGAATCCTGTATCTCCAACGCATTTAGTGTGTAATTACGCTTTCCATTTCATACAATTTTTCTAATACTCTCCTGATCGATAAGAATTACGATATTCTAACCAAACATCATAATTCCTTATTTGAGGTTGATTACCGGTGTTTCCTAGTTATTGTGTTCATTGTCATATCAGATTATAGAATGATCCTCCTTATCGCGTAGTTGATTTGTTGAAACTTTTGAGTTTAAACTAGATGGAAATGCTTTTTGGGTTGACATGATTCAGTAGTTTTTTTTTCTTACATATTCTATAAGCTTTTTCTTTGAATATCTTTACGTAGAAGTTATTTATTTACTCTTCTGGCTTTAAGCTTTCTTCTATTCAAGCTAGGATTTTGTTTTGGGTTAGTGATGAAATTTATAGTGATATTAATAATGATAAGCATATTGATGATCATTATGATAAAAATAATACAAATGAAAGCTAACCCTGTTCGTCCATATACCTCTTGTATTTGCTTCCTTTTTTTTATTGTCTTTGTTTCTTAGTATAGTAAGCTACATACTTATGCCTACTCTCTCTCTCTCCTCTCTCTCTCTCTCTCTCTCTCTCTCTCTCTCTCTCTCTCTCTCTCTCTCTCTCTCTCTCTCTCTCTCTCTCTCTCTCTTTATATATATATATATATATATATATATATATATATATATGTATATATACTGTATATGTATGTATATATATATATATATATATATATATATATATATATGTATACATACATAGTACATTATATTATATCATATTACCACCCCTGTTTCTGAGCGGAATAATATTCAATGGGAACATCATCACAACGGATAAACTTGTATAATTCATAAAATTTCGTGTAATGCGAGAGGGAGACGTACTTGCTCATATTAGAGACGGAGTTAGGATCCCCTTTCATGTATTATTTCATTGCTGCTATCAAGTTTAATGCAATAGCTTGTATAATATAAAGTATTAAAATTCAGGGAAATTAATAACATATCAAAGTTAATTCTGTTAGTTTTTAAGCTCTCAAGCGCAAGCTGTCAAAGCAGATTGAAATAATTAACGTCAGTGGTTTCGTGTTGCAAATTTTTTTGTATATTGCAAGCAAGCACGTGTTTGCAGGGTGCAAAGCGTCAGTTGTCTTTTACAGCATTATATGGTATAAGCCTTGTAATTGTCTATTGTGCTGAATAGTGGATGAATTGTATCATTTCGGTAGATATTTCCATATGTTAGTAAATTCAGAGACCGCCAGTTCCCTTATGAAAGGATACTGTGAATTGGAAGTTCTCCAAATTTCCCTCTCATATATGTTATGTGAATTGATTATGTTACGTGATGATAAATTATACAGTAATGTGTTTGCAAGACTAAATTAAAACACAAGTCACTCAAGTTTCGTTTTGAATTCACGCTTCTTTATTTGTGACTATCCATAAAATTCAGAAGGTAATAAAAATAATTTATTACAGATTAGTAGAGGCATCATGTAATAAACAGCCATCTTTGCATGGAGGCCAATTCGGAAAAGTAAGATGTTACAAGCCAAAGGTCTCTGATAGGGAAAGTAGCCCTGTGAGAAAAATGGAATAAGTAAAATATGAGAAGTAATAAATAAAAACAATTTTAAGATCGGTAACAACGTAAAAATAGATCTGCCATACAGATGATTACCTTTAGCACACCTATTTACACGATTTGCCAAAAGACTTTCAAAAACTTTATAGATAATATGGGATTTATGGAAACTGGGTGGTAATCAGCATGGAGAGCTACCGCGTACACATTTACACATCCGAGTAACATTACCAATATTCAAACAAAAACAAGTCCAGAAAGAACCTCTTCTTGCTAAATTGCAAAAATAACCGG
>NC_090739.1:31945422-31952922 GCF_036898095.1 Palaemon carinicauda | reverse complement strand
TAAGTCATCAACAGCCATTGCCTGGCCCTCCTTGGTCCTAGCTGGGGTGAAGAGGGGCTTGGGAGCTGATCATATGTATATATCGTCAGATTCTAGGGTATTGGCCTGCTTGATAGGGCAATGTCACTGTCCCTTGCCGCTGCCATTCATGAGCGCCCTTTAAACCTTTAAGTGTTGTGCTGGTTTTAAATTTTCTTGGTTCGTCTATTATTATTATTATTATTAGTATTAGTATTATTATTATTATTATTATTATTCAATTCCTTTCCATCACGTCTTAAATACTAATATGAGAGAACAGTAGAGGTTTGTGACTTAATTAACAGATCAAGATTAGAGCATTTCAATCTATAAGAACGGTAATGATCTCTCTCTCTCTCTCTCTCTCTCTCTCTCTCTCTCTCTCTCTCTCTCTCTCTCTCTCATTTCAACCACGCTGTAAATATTTGTGTAGTTTATATAGTGCCACTATATCTAATACCATTTAATATTGTCCAGTGATATAGAGAAAGCCCCTTCGCTGTAGGGCGTATAATTTCTACTTCCCTCTGTTGCTTCCAGAGGGCGACTTCATTGAAAGAAGAATTTTTAAGAAATAACTTTATTGTGAATTTAGATATACAATGTATATATATATATATATATATATATATATATATATATATATATATATTATATATATATATATATATATAGATTATATATATATATATATATATATATATATATATATGTGTGTGTCTGAATGTGTATATGAATATGTTGACATGTTTGTCATATGTTTTCATGATCTTCTGGAAGTATTTTTAGGGATGACGGTACTAGCCCGATAGCACACACACACACACACACACACACACACACACACACACACATATATATATGTATATATATATATATATATATATATATATATATATATATATATATATATTTATTTATATATATATATATATATATATATATATATATTCAAATAAGCCATATATATTTTGATATATTAATGTCTGGATTCTCTTAACGACCTCGGGATCAGAGCCCCAGGCGAAATCTCACAAAGACAAGAGCTTGGCTCCGGCCGGGAATCGAACCCTGGTCGGCAAGCTTATATAGACAGTCACTGTCTATATAAGCTTGCCGACCAGGGTTCGATTCCCGGCCGGAGCCAAGCTCTTGTCTTTGTGAGATTTCGCCTGGGGCTCTGATCCCGAGGTCGTTAAGAGAATCCAGACATTAATATATCAAAATATATATGGCTTATTTGAAATATGAAAAACACGTAAAAATGTGCAAAATTTATCATATATATATATATATATATATATATATATATATATATATATATATATATAAATATACTGTATATAAATATATATATACATATATGTGTGTACGTGTGTATGTATGTGTATACGTGTATTACTTGATTGTAGTTAAAGCTTATCGAACAACAACGATTATGTCAATGATTGAATATCTTATTCGTATGCTTCGGTAAAACTACAAATATATTATCAAAGTACAGATTTTGGGCATTTTGCTTCACTTTTTTCTATATTTTTCGTTGCTCTTACGCCAATTGTAATTTAGTTATGAATATTTTTTATTAAATGGTGTAAAAAAATGGCAACCATCCATATATGGGGATTCGTATTCAATAAGATTTATTATAAAACATGCATATTAGTCCATTTTCATCATTTTGTCATATTAATGTTAAAATCTGTAAAATAATAATTTGGTTACGTGTTTGAGAAATACATATTCAATTTTCGAAAGACTAAAAAGACAAAAAAGATGGCAAACACACATGAATTTAAAAACATGTATTAATGAGATTTCTGGTAAAGTCTGTTCTATATTTCTTATTCCTTTCCGTTGGCGTGTTAGCCTGACTAAGGGAACAGTAGGTAATGAGTAATTATTAGATGTTGGGGGAAGAGTTATTACCAGTGCGAGTGAGCGAGTAGTGCATTTTTTCTGGCTCTCATGTGGTAATAATCCAGTTGCATATGCTCCCCTCTTTCCAACCTCCCTTCCCCCTCCTTCCCCCCTTTCTGCTCCCTCCCCTAACCTTCTTGCCCTGCGCTCCTCATCTACTGTATGTATGTGTATTTTTCGGATTACACGACGCAACGCCCTGGTGACATGAATCCTTTGTGTAACATTACACGAGGAAAGGGGAGTTATTGCAGGGCCTCGATTGCCTCTTGCAAATCGCTTGTTTGCTTTTCCCCTGTGTCGGAGGAATTTTATTCTTTGCATCTGATGAATTCAACTGAGGAGTTCAAAAGGAAAAATGTCGGGGTATTTGTAAGAATTTTATGTTTTGTGGCTGATTGTGTGGAACTTTTTTCGCGCTTCTAAATAAGCTGCGGATATTATTGACCGCTGCATTGTGGGTAGCGATAATGATAGTTGGGCAAGAATAGAATTAAGTATTGACAAGGTATTAGATTTGAAGCCCTTATAAAACGTTTAAGGTTTTTTGCAGCGTTCGTTCGGCGTCTATTATTATTATTATTATTATTATTATTATTATTATTATTATTATTATTATTATTATTATTATTATTATTATTATCACTCGCTAAGCTACAACCCTAATTGGTAAAGCAGGATGCTATAAGGCCCGGGGGCTCCAACAGGGAAAATAGCTCATTGAGGAGAGGAAACAAAGAAAAAATGTTACAAGAAGAGCAACAATATTAAAATAAATATCTCCTATGTAAGCTATAAAAACTCTAACAAACCAAGAGGAAGTGAAACAAGATAGAACAGTTTGCCTAAGTGTACCCTCAAGCAAAAGAACTCTAATCCAAAGGACAGTGGAAGACCCTGGTACAGAGGCTATGGCACTACCCAAGATTAGAGAACAATGGTTTGATTTTGGAGTGTCCTTCTCCTAGAAGAGCTGCATACCATAGCTAAAGAGTCTCTTCTAACCTTACAAAGAAAAAAGTTGCCACTGAACAATTGCGGTGATGTAAGAAGAATTGTTTGGTAATCTCAGTGTTGTCAGGTGTATGAGGACAGAGGAGAATGTGTAAAGAATAGGCCAGACTATTCGGTGTGTGTGTGTATGTAGGTAAAGGGAAAATGAACCGTAACCAGAGAGAAGGATCCAATGCAGTACTGTCTGGCCAGTCAAAGGACCCCATATCTCTTAGCGGTAGTATCTCAACGGGCCCTACTACCTAGCTGCCAAGCTGCACTTACTTTTTAGCCATGTAATTCACCTCCGTTCTGGGATCCTTTCTTTCATCTTAATATCAAAGGTCTCTAAACATTTACCTCATACTGCAACTAAGGGTTTTATCCCCAATTGCATCTGGACGTAGAATTGCCTACTCTAGGTCATGTGGCACAGATTTTAAGCAATTGAAATCAGATAATAAAGAATCTGATTTAAAAGGATTTTTTGTTAATTATGATAGAACTAGTGTACGCGACCCGTCATTAATGGCGGCTAAATATTTACATAATGCACACAGACAAATTCAACTTTCCCTAGTCCCCACCTTGCTTTCCTTTCCTAACTACAACGCTAGTTTGGGCATTTTGTGGGTCATTGCTGTTTTCTGAGTGGTTGCCGTTCAGCGTAACAGGATATATATATATATATATATATATATATATATATATATATATATATATATATATATATATATATATATATATCTATATATATATATATATATATATATGTATGTATGTATGTATGTATAGAATATATGTACACACAGTATATATATATATATATATATATATATATATATATATATATATATATATACATGTGTGTGTGTGTATATATATATTTATATATATATATATATATATATATATATATATATATATATATATACACACACACACACACACACACACACACACACACACACACACACCCAGACACTTCCCCTTTAATGTGTAGCGGAAATTCAGTATCAAAGGAACAATTTCATACCAGGAATATCATTCTAAAACATCATATAAGAATTTGATATATTCCAGGAGAATTATTTAGAAACAACGATACATACAGATAGCGACACAGAGAATTATTGTTGTCCTGATCAAGGAAAGGATATACACTTAAACCAGGCAGTTGCAAGATTTGTCGGACGAATTTCTCAGCAATATTGTTGATGAGGTTCGCCCTTGAAGATCTCCTCTCTGGGAGTTGGAGTGACGTCCTCCGCAACATTGTTTAGGAAAGGCAGAGAGACTCAGGAATTCAGAATC
The DNA here is from genome assembly GCF_036898095.1 of Palaemon carinicauda. Lineage (NCBI taxonomy): Eukaryota > Metazoa > Arthropoda > Malacostraca > Decapoda > Palaemonidae > Palaemon > Palaemon carinicauda. Next base: position 31,948,674 of record NC_090739.1, on the reverse strand, counting down.
CCCCAAAAGGCACTGTCCCAAATGCACGATGGACTCCGCTGACTGGAAGCAGTGGACACATTATTATTATTATTATTATTATTATTATTATTATTATTATTTATTATTTATTATTATTATTATCATTTATTATTATTATTATTATTATTATTATTATTATTATTATTATTATTATTGTTATTATTATCATTTTCATTATTACTATTACTATTATTATTATTAATTATTATTATTATTATTATTATTATTATTCATTACTATTATTATTATATTATTACTAAGTATAAGATTTAAGGGCTTTGGAACATATGGCCTATTATTAATATCATCATCAGCATTATTATTATTATTATTATTATTATTATTATTATTATTATTATTATTATTATTATTTTGAGAATGCAGATATACACTTGACTATATAGGCACAGGAAAGGTAAAATATGGCATTTATCTAATATTTAGATTTATCTTAAAAGTAATTTTGTGCCTTAAACATAAGAATATGGATGATATGTATTACAGATTCACAGTTTTTATTATTGTTATGTTGTTGGTCTTGTTGATAATCTTGGGCATAGGAATTGGTGTTTTGAAAGATTTGGGTCCCGTATTGTTTTTATTGTTAATATTACTATTATTACTAATAATAGTGATTATAAGTCTTATACATAGGGATTGGTGTGTCACGTTTTTATATAATATTATTATCATTATTTATACTTTTTTTATTAGTATGTTCATGAATCTTTTATTATTATTATCATTATTATTGTTGTTGTTATTATTATTATTATTATTATTAGTAGTAGTAGTAGTAGTAGTAGTAGTAGTATTTTTATTATTGTTATTATTATTATTATTATTATTATTATTATTATTTTCATAATTATTGATTTTGTTGACATATTGATTTTGGAAATGAGAAATTGGTCTTTGACAGAGTTCATTCCGGTCTTGCCTGATAGCTATGTTTTTACCAATATGTGCATTGGTTTCCTTGGTAACGACTTATAGTTTACCGTGGGTGTTGTGGTATAATCTTCGTTTAAGGTGGGTGTTGTGACGTGTCTGCCAAAAATAGTTTTGATAAATTGTGATCGTCGATTGGTTCCTGAAAGCGCTCTGAATCCGATGAGAAATTTCTTAGTATCCTAAATGGAACGTCTAAGTAGATAACCAGACAAATGATAATAATTACATAATTAAGTATAAGAATTTTATATATCCTCAAGACTAGAATTAAGTGCAATGGACCCATAATTACCATGACCTGAAATCGTTGACCAATGTGTTCACTAAGCATCAGACGAGGTCGGTCTGAGGAGGAAAAAATATTTAGTAATCCAGGATCTTAATTAATTTGCATAATTTATCATGCCATTACCATTTGTATAGAGAAAGAGGGAGAGAGGCAATTAAATTATTCCTGTTTAAATTTTGTCATTATTAAGTTGATGAGTTTCTGGAGTTAATGAAAAATACGCAACAAATGTTCGTAGAGATTCTATTATAGCACTCAAATCATGACTGACTTGATGAAATGAGAGAGAGAGAGAGAGAGAGAGAGAGAGAGAGAGAGAGAGAGAGAGAAGCAGTTTTGGTACGAAGCTATTTGGATATGACCTAGTAAGACGAATCCTCTTCGAAGATTTTTCTTCATCTTCTTTCTTTCTTTCTACCAGACGCAAATCCATCATCATGTAAAGTGAACCTTACGACTGTGTATCGAAAAGATGGATTACAGAAGCAAGGGGAGTGGGAAAGCTAGTTGATGTTTTGAGAGAGAGAGAGAGAGAGAGAGAGAGAGAGAGAGAGAGAGAGAGAGAGAGAGAGATTACTTCCACTGTAACAGTTCACTTATTATAATGAAGCTGATTACTCTAATTTATTATTTGATTGTGTAATCTTTTGCTACGAGAAACTAGGTAATTGAAATGGGAAGATATTCTTGTTTTTTAAATATGTATTTTCAACACTATAGATTAATAAATTAAATATATTAGCTTGTAAATTGGTAATAAATATTAAGTATTAAGAATAGTCCTCTAACTCGTAAACCTCGGTAGAAACTATTGCAATTTAGTCGGTCTTTTTTATTAAATTTAAAAAAAATATTTTACTGTCCGTGTAATATTTTAAGCATTGAATAATTAAGCATATAAGATTTGGAAATGATAATATGTTGCGTGGGGTCGCATGAAGCCCAGGACTGTAATAGTTCATGGAAATTGAATTATGTAATTTTCTTGGGGATATTTGCCTGCCCACCCCGTGGTATTACAGCTCTCGTGACAGATTTGTACAACGTAACCGAAAAAAATAACGTAATCTAAATATACCAATATGATGCAAATGTATAGAGGACATTTGAGTTTTTTCTTATTTTTTCCCTCACGGTATTGATGTCCTTTTGGCCATTTCTTTGTATCCTTGGAAATGACTGAGTCAACGAATAACGGAAGAGGGTCAGAGTGCTTGGTTGTTTCTATTTCAGGAAATGAATTCGAGTCCGTGTCGACCGTTTTGCAATGTTCGTGTCATCCCCATCCTGCGCCGTTTTGACGTGCCCTCTCGTGTATAAAACTGGTATTGCCAATTGACTGAGAAATCCGCAAAAGAACGCAACGAACGAAAGAAAGAAAGAAAGAGTAAAACCGGGGCAGCTTGAAAGGACAAGCACGTACCATAAAACTCGAGGCAATGAATCAAGTGACGATGGGATGGGGGGTAATCGGGACGTCGCAGGGTAGGGTATAGAAGGGTGAGAGGGGGGTGGGGGGTGGGGAATCGGGACGTGACATAAAATGTTTGTTTTCTCCAATTTGCATGGCAGTAACTAGGAGCGAATTCCTCATCGAGGTTCTATCTGAGCCATAAATCTTTGGCGCTAACAATGTCGTATGACGTGTTCTGCTATCTTTATATGCTTGTAGCAAATGAAAAACTGTTGTCGCTATGGCCAATCCTGCTGTTTTTTTGGATCTCATGGTTATGTTATAATTATGACTCTCCTATCGCTGCAACACGAACGGTTTTAACGGCTGGGTGACCATACTGCGGGAGCCACTTATGGATGCATACACTGATGGGAAGTGGGTTTTCTTGCTTTATTGTTGCGATATACCGATAAGTTATGTATTACATACACATACATACATGTGTATATATATATATATATATATATATATATATATATATATATATATATATATATATATGTATATATATATATATTTATATATATATACA
>NC_090739.1:31935422-31940422 GCF_036898095.1 Palaemon carinicauda | reverse complement strand
CCAAGGAGGGCTAGGCAATGGCTACTGATGACTCAGCAGATAGATCAATAGGCTCCCCCCCCCCCATCCTTAGCTCACAAGGATAGTGAGGTTGCAGCGACCAAAGAAACTAACAAGTCTGAGCGTGACTTGAACCCAAGTCTGGCGTTCACCAATCAGGGACGCTACTACATCGGCCACCACAACCCTGAATTAAGTAGCTGGTAATTAAGAAGGGGTTATTTGTTTTTTTGTTTGATTAGTCTCAGGACACTGGCTTTACAACGAGTTTCAGATTTAGAAATCATGCGAGCATAGTAAAATACAAAAAAAAAAAAAAAAAAAAAAAAAAGTCTTATAAATCGATATTTAATCTCATCATGCTTGGAAATCATTAAGATTTCCATTTTCCAGACACAGAGGAGGAAGGAGGAATTATATTAACCTGGTTTGACGTTCCCATGTTTTTCTACACTCTCTCCCCCCTCCCCACCCTGCCCTTTACCCCCACCACTATTATGAAGTATAAACCTGAGGTTACATTCACGAGATAAAGCCATCGCTCATTGCTTCTTCTTCTTCTTCTTCTTCTTCTTCTTCTTCTTCTTCTTCTTCTTCTTCTTGGGCAGGGGAATCGTCCTCCTTAACCCCACTATTTATAGTTGGTCTGGTCCCATTTGAACTTACTGTATATCCATCTGTGTTATGTTGTGAGAAGGCTTAATTTTTTTTCATATTATATATTAATTCCATGTTTGTAACTGCTATTATTATTATTATTATTATTATTATTATTGTTATTATTATTATTATTATTATAATTTTAGTTGTTGTTGTTGTTGTTGTTGTTATAATTTTAATGTATGTGGCTATTATTGTTTCTATTTACTGATATTGTTTGTGATAATTTCATTGAATAATGCCAGTAAAATATTTCTTTTTTATGTTCATTTTACTTTGTTGTTTTTCTAGTGTGATTAACGGTGATATTTATTTTTTAATCTGGGTGACGTATTTTACTATTTTTTGCATACAAGAGAAATGTAATTACTTTAGATAATGGGGTAATTTTTCATAGTGGGACTTGAGCTTTTTTTTACTCGCTTTTTATCCCTGTATAAAGATAGACAGGAGAAAATAAACGTAATTAGATGATAATAACGTAAATGCTGAATTTGTCAAGATTCTCCACGAGATGTCACAGCTACTGTCGGATGGTTTTTATTGCAATAGATTATTTAAAGTCCTTTCAGAGATTAACGGACGGAATTCAAGATACTGTTGCAAGTTTTTCTATAGGTTTTTATAGTCATTTATAGTGGTATTCCGGAGTACAAAATCTTTAGAATTCCATGCTAGGGAGTAGGTTACTTCTTTCAAAGAATATAACGTCCCTTAATAACTTTTATAATTCTTCTATTTTCTCTAATAGAAATTAAAGGTTGACTGGGTTTTAGCAATTCTACAGTACACAAAAAACCCTATTTCCAAAGGGTTTACATCATGGGAACACTTATTTCATTCAACAGATTTTAGGGAAATGTTATTCAGTTGATTTGTGCAGTGAATGCATAGCATGTGTGCGATCCTGCTCCAGGAAATGGATTTACACTGACTAAGGCCTTAATTATTGCAATTCAATTATTTTCCATGTCTTTTTATATATTTGCTGTATGTATAGAAATGTATAGAAATTTAAAGCATTTACGAATTTAAAGTCAATCCAGCCATAGATACATACACACACACACACACACACACATATATATATATATATATATATATATATATATATATATATATATATATATGTATATATATATATGTATATATATATATATATATATATATATATATATATATATGTGTGTGTGTGTGTGTGTGTGTGTGTGTGTAACTGTGCTGATGAGGATAATAATGTGACCTCATGCAGTGCATCCACTTAAAAAGTAATATGTATTTTACGAATTTAAAGTCAATCTAGCCATAGATACACACACACATATATATGTATATATATATATATATATATATATATATATATATATATATATATACATATATATACATATACATATATATATATATATATATATATATATATATATATATATATATATATATATATATGTGTGTGTGTGTGTGTGTGTGTGTAACTGTGCTGATGAGGATAATAATGTGACCTCATGCAGTGCATCCACTTAAAAAGTAATATTCATATAAAAGCGGATAACTTATTTTCAAACGTTGTAGTACATCTTTGAGTTTGTCTTTAAATTTTGGAGTGCATATTCAATTACTTTACTTTTGAGTTTGTGAATTCTTTTAAAGATAATTACAATTTAAAAAAACATATTTCCGTAAGTTGGGCTTATTGAGTTACAATATTATTATTTTCAAGAAATTATACTGAATATCCTACATGAATACCTTTACCTCTCATTTTCAGATAATTTCTTGATTTTTTTTTTTTTCATTTAGTTTTGCAAATTACATGAGTCATTTAACATAATTTTGCAGATTTGTTGCAATATTTTTTTTTTCAAAGAATCTTTTTGTAAAATTTCATCATGCGTGAATACCATGACCTTTGCGACATCAAGCCATTACATAATTGATATTACTGTATTTCGAATATCAACAAAATAATTATAAATTTGATTTTGATAACATGTTTTTCATGATATAAAGTTTTACTACATTGCTTAATTTTATTAAGAAAAACTAATGACACTTGTTTGCACGATATTCATAATTCAATTGTTTTCAAAGCCTTTTTAGATCACTTTCATTTTATTCATTTCTAATGAAATAAGCTAAAACGGATTGTTAATCATACACTGAGCAAGTTGCCGTGTAATGTTATAGCTCTTGTAATGCAAATAGGCACCGAGTTGTGAATTTGAGCAGATTATCTAAAATTAAAATATGTACGATGGCAGAAGGAAGAGAGGGGAAGGGGAGTGGATGGGAAAGTTGTTTTGCAGTTTGTATTATGTGAAAAATGGTCGTGATGTGAAATACGATGTGATTAGGAGGGACTAGAATGCTGAATAATGAAGTTAAATGGTGTCGCTGCGAGGGAAACAAGAAATTGATATGATGAGGTTTATTTATGAAAGTGATACCCTCTTGATTGATGTACTCTTACAGAGGGAGAGTTAGAGGATGTGTATGAGAGAGAGAGAGAGAGAGAGAGAGAGAGAGAGAGAGAGAGAGAGAGAGAGAGAGAGAGAGAGAGAGAGAGAGAGAGAATGTGCTAATTCATAGTTTATATATGTTTGAGAGATTAATACATAGTGCGTTTGAAAATGCTGAATGTCAACGAATATAGACCCGTGTAGTTTTATGAAAACAGTTTTATGTTGGCTTCGTAACGGAGGATAAAACGTACCATGTAGTGTGGTTATGTAAGAGTACTGTAAAGGAAGGATAGTATGTTACAAAAGATTAGGTATGGGTTAGATATGAGACGACACTGATGGGATGCACATGCCCTTCACTTGAGTGGGGAAAGAAAAAAAAAAGAGAGAGAGAGAAAGGGACGTGGAGAGGAGGGATAGGGGAAAAAGCATGATAAAATATATGGGAAGGTTGACAGGAAAAATTATTACGGGAAAACACCTGCAAAAAGGGGAGAATTCCTGTTGGGAGACAAAAAGTGATGGATGCTGTCGCTACGAATGTGATGAATTTTGGGAGCTACACATACGGCGGAAGTTAGGAGTGGAGTGGTGCAGTGTATACAAAACGCTTTGCACTTCCTGTCTATGTAAGTGATATTCTTTGTGCGTGTGTTTGTGTTTTAGCAACCAATATTTTTACGACTGAAATTCGCCGTTGTTGTTGTTGTTTTTTTTTTTTTTTTTTTTTTTTTTTTTTTTTTTTTTTTTTTTTGGTACTAAATTTTGCGTGTTATTTTTCAAAAACTACGTAAATTATCTGAGTATTTTTGGTGAAGAGAAATGCTGATATACTTAAAATTTACTAAGCTTTCTTTTTTTGTGAATTTAGAGTTACTTTACAGAATAATTTTACTTACCATTAGATACTAGTGTATGCGACCCGTAAAAAAATGACTGTTAAATATATAGATAGATATGCACACACGAGCACGCACCACCCTTTCACCAGGGTATGACTATGCCTCCCCTACCCGAGGGACGGGGAAAGATGAGCATGACCGGAAAGATTATATATATATATATATATATATATATATATATATATATATATATATATATATATATATATATACTGTATATATGAATTTAGCAGACCTACAGTATGCTGATGATGCTGTCCTTGTTAGTAGAACTCCACACGATTTGCAATGCTTGCTTACCAGAATGCATGAAATATCACACGAGGTTGGGCTGAAGATAAATAGAAGAAAGCGGAGATGATGAGAACGGAGTATGCAAGGGAAGATGAAATATCATTGGAAGGAAATAGGATTAATGAGGTAGAATCATTTAAGTATTTAGGAACTATGATCTCCAATACAGGGTTTTTAGAATTAGAGTTTAGCGAAAGATTAAAAAAAAAGCAAATCAGACATTGTCTAGGTTAAGTTAAATTTGGAAATCAAATCGCCTGAAATTACATATAAAAATCAGCCTATATATCATTTTAGTGAGATCGGTGTTACTCTATGGACTTGAGTCATGGTGTGACAATGAAACAATCTCCAATAGATTTAATATATTTGAGAACAAAGCCTTCAGAAGGATATTGGGAGTTAAATGACTGTAGAGGATTAGAAGTGAAATTATGAGATATTACTCGAGTACCATATGTGGATGAGTTCATGATGAGGGGTAGATGGAGATGGTTTGGGCATGCTCTTCGCACTCCTCAAGAAAGTAGTTCACCAAACGTTCAGCTGGGCTCCACAAGGCACTAGAAGATTTGGAAGACCCAGCCCTACATGACTGAGGACTATGAAGCGTGAAGTAGGAGATGATGAATGGAGTAGATGTTTTACATATATATATATATATATATATATATATATATAT
>NC_090739.1:31927922-31930422 GCF_036898095.1 Palaemon carinicauda | reverse complement strand
ATTATTATTATTGTTGTTGTTATTATTATTATTATAAGTTTTTGTAGTTGCAGTAAGAGGTGTACTTTAAGGAGCTGACTTCTACTTTGTGATGCGTTGGTTTGTTTGCTTTTTCTACACCGATAGAATTGCTTATTTGTAATAAATTTGCAGCATTTTAGTCAGGCAAAATACTATTTTTTTCTAAATTGAATTAATCACTGAATTATATTCTTAAATAGTATATATGAACTATCATTGTCTTCTTAGATAGTATTTATGAACTATCGCTGCCTTTTTTTATTCAATTTTGCTTTTCATGTAAATTCAGCTGTGAAACTCTAGGGTTGTTGGCCAGGAAAGAAAAGTTTTGAATACTATGTGCTGCATACATAGAAGCTACTTTGGACTGTTTTTCATCAATAAAAGCTACACTTTTATATTTTTTATTAAGCTGGAACACTCGCGTTCATGTACATGCATATACATGTATGCAAAATTCAAAAACCCTACGCATCTGCCTTTCATTAGCTGGCAGTGTGTATGCATATAAACGTGTGTGTATATTCATAAAGATATATGTGTATACAATACATATGTATATATATATATATATATATATATATATATTTAAATACATATAATATATATATGTGTGTATATATAGATATATATATACTGTGTGTAAATATATATATATATATATATATATATATATATATATATATATATATATATATATATATATATATATATATATATATATATATATAACCAACATCATCATCAGTCGTTACTACTGCAGAGCAGAGGCCTCGAAGATATCTTTTCACTTTTATCTGCCCATGATCTTTACCTGCCAGTCTACAACCGCAAACTCTCTTAGTTCGTCATTCTATCGTCTTCTCTTCCTTCCCCTACTTCTTTTACAATCTGTTGGTACCCATTCTGTTATTCTTAATGTCGATCTATTGTATGTCATTCTCATTATATGTCCTTACTTGTTGTTAGAATATCCTCAACTTTATTGTGCTCTCGTATCCATGTTGCTCTTTTTTTGTATCTTAGTGTTATTCCGATCATAATTCTTTCCATAGTTCATTGAGTTGTAACTAGCTTATGCTCTTAGGCTTTAGTAAGGTCCAAATTTCTGATACATAAGTAAGTTAATACTTGTAGGACCATCTCATTAAATACTTTTCTTTTCAGAGGAAGTGGTATTTTACATTTCATAATGTCTTTTTTTTTTTTTTTTTTTTTTTTTTTTTTTACCATATGCTCTCCATCCCATGCTTATCCTTCTTGTGAGTTCGGTCTCGTCTCCTTGGGAAACAATTACTGTCTGCCCTAAATACGTATATTCATTCACAATCTCTGGAGGTTCATCCATAACTCTTATCTCTGGTCTTTCTGCATTGTCATTGAACGTTATCTTAGTTTTACTCATATTCATTTTCAATCCTACATTTCTGCTTTCTCTATTCAAATCTTCTATCATCCTTTGTAATTCTTCCCGTCATTCACTAAACACAACTATGTCATCTGCAAATCTGAAGTTGTTAAGGTGTTCCCTATTAATATTAATTCCCATATTTTTCCAATCTAATTTCTTAAAAACTACTTCTAGGCATGCTGCGAATAATTTAGGAGAGATGGTGTCTCCTCCCTGTCTAACTCATCTCTCAATCAATCGGAATTTTCTTACTATCATTATGTAGTTTTAGGATTGTTGTACTCCCTGTATATATATTTTCAAGTGTTCTAACATAAGATTCTTCTATTACTTGGTTTTGAAGGGCTTTTGTTACTGCTGATCTTTTAACAAAATCAAAAGCTTTCTCATAGTGTATAAATGCCATACTTAGTGGTTTGTCATACACTTGATATTTCCATCATTTGGTTAATTACATGGATATGGTCCTTTGTTGAATACCCACTTCTAAAGCCTGCCTGCTCTCTAGGTTCATTAAACTCTAGCTGTCTTTCTATTTGGCCTAATATTATCTTTTTAAATGTTTTATATATTACGGAGAGTAAACTTATTGGGAGGTAATTTTTCAGGTCTTTTGTGTCATCCTTTTTGTGATAAAGTTTTCCCAAGCTGTAGGTATAGCGCAGACATATCAGACATTTGGTGTAGAGTTCAGCGAGATTTACTACTGTCACTAAATCAAAAGTTAAGCCATCTTCTCCTGGTGCTGTGCTTCTTTTCATGCCTTTTAATGCTTTCTTTACTTCTAATGTTACGTTTGATACCGGCTCAGGTGTTTCATTATTTCTATTGATGAAGGGACTTCTTATATCATTATTGTATAATAGTGTATAGAAATCCTCTGCAATTTTTATTGCTCCATCTATATTGTACATATTTCCATCTTTATCATTCAAAGCAAACATCTGTTGGCACTGTTCCAATTTTTCTTTTCATCAATATGATATATGTATATATATATATATATATATATATATATATATATATATATATATATATATAATGTGTGTGTGTGTGTGTAGCAAGGCA
>NC_090739.1:31920422-31922922 GCF_036898095.1 Palaemon carinicauda | reverse complement strand
AGAGGGAGAAACAAATAAATGCGGATATTTTATCAGTTTACTCTATGAAAAGGGATTTTTGATATAATGAATTTCAAAATGAATGAACTTCTACGAATTGGATATGGTCATTGCTTTCATTTATTGGGCAATTTATGCATTTTATTCAAGTTTTATGGTAACTGCAAGCGATTGATACACGTACCTGGATATGAAGGTGTTAAGGTTTCCTGCCCACTAATGTCCAAATATCTCTCTCTCTCTCTCTCTCTCTCTCTCTCTCTCTCTCTCTCTCTCTCTCTCTCTCTCTCTATGTATATATATATATATATATATATATATATATATATGTATATATATACATATATATATATATATATATATATATATATACATATGTATATATATATATATATATATATATATATATATATATATATATATATATATATATATATATATATATATATATATATATATATGCAAGCGGTCGCGAAAGAAGACCACAGGCAGAACGCTGCCTTTTATCAAGAAACATTCGGAGCGTGGAAGGTTCAGCCACTGTCGCATTTCGAGCACGATGGTTTTGTTGTCAAGCTGACGACAGTAATCACATTAATGACGTAGCGGTGTTAATTGCCATCACTCAGTTTCATCAACGTCAGATATTTGCCCGAATTCAGCATCCCTGTTATCATCATCATTATCATCGTGATCATCGGATGGGACGGAAAATTGAAGGACACGGACATTTGCAATCTAGTATTGCCATTCCCTAAGATTAAATCAATCGATTAGCAATAACTGTAGTCACCGTCAGTCAGCCAGTGACCTACCTCTCTCTCTCTCTCTCTCTCTCTCTCTCTCTCTCTCTCTCTCTCTCTCTCTCTCTCTCTCTCTCTCTCTCTCTCTCTCTCGTTCCCACGACTGATGAGGTCAACTGATGGAGCCATTCGTCATAAATTGACTAATCAATTTTGCCAAATATAGGTCGTTTCATTCGCTATCCCAAATCGCTCGACGTCAGCGAGAAATTTGTCACCTCTGCTCTGAATATAAAGAGAGGGAGTGAAACTCGCGTAGAGTTGAAGCGGAGAGTCTTCATTTATATATCTTTTTATTTCTCCGAGTTAGTTTCAACCTTTTTATCTGCTGCTTGTGAGATTTCTCATCTTAGTATTTTACTTTTTGTGATAATTTTTATCCTCTTTTTAACTTCGTTAGGATTCTGAGTTTTTTTTTTCTTTTCTTTTTTATGATGATTCTGATCCTCTTTATTTACTTATGTGAGGAATATCTCCTATTATATTTACCATACGTGTGATTCAAGTATTTTTTTTTTTTGTATATGTGGTTTCTCATCATCTTATTTTACTTTTTGTGAGAATTTTCGTACTCTTTTTAACATACGTTAGATTTCAGTCCCCCTTTTTTTTGCTCAATGTGAGAAATCTGATCCTCTTTTTCATTTCTGAGAGGAATCTTTCGCATTTTATTTACTCTACGTGTGATTCAAGTTTTTTTTCTTCCTTTTTTGTTTGAGGTTTCTCATCCTCTTATTTTAACTCTTTGTGAGAATTTTCGTACTCTTTTTAACTTACGTTAGAATTCAGTCCCCCCCCTTTTTTTTTTGCTCAATATGAGAAATCTGATCCTCTTTTTTTTATTTTTGTGAGGAATCTCCCCAATTTTTTTTTTTTTCCCAACGTAAGGATGCTCTCTATGAAAGTTTGTTTTTAACATTTTAAATGTTGTATTTTTTTTTTCAAGTGATAGAAAAAAAATTACGAATATGTAAATAGTTGTAGTTTTATATTTTGAATTGTCTGTCTTTAAGAATCTCTATAAATAGTAGCAAAAGATTTCTCCGTTCGTAGTGATTATCAGCTCAGACCGTTGACTTTGTCCACTCCAAAATATGTGAAACAGAGCCTTGAGGACTCCGGTTATTATAAAGGCTAAAAAAATTTGCATCTTGAAAAAAATTATGTATAATGAAATTAATGCCTTTTGTATCCGCTATATTGGTCTCTACCTTCTGAGTTATAAATTAACACTTGGATAGCGACGCCGACGAGTACGCCAGTAGCATTAGTTTGAAGGATAGTTACGCACGTACGCTTATACATTTTCTCTGAGAAATTAGTTGTGTTCCTAAAAGATGCCGCACATTTTAATGGTTTTAGCTGATTCACTGATTGATTACAAATAATACTGGTTAGTGAATGTCAGATTATGTCAAATTCTGGATATAGAAGGAATATTCTCAATATATTTTCTTTATTACCTCGACCCCACATAGAAATGGGTAAAGAATGAAAATAAGCAAGAAGATTAATTTTCTACATTTTCATTATTATATCCCGTATTTTATTATTTGTAATTCATTATCCATTCTCTATACATTTCCTATTTCCATCCATGATTATTGTCAACATTGTCATTGTTTGTTTGAATCATCATATCTGTGAATCTCTTATGTATGGTGATATGGTTCGTTCTTAAGAGGGTTCATTTAATG
>NC_090739.1:31902922-31915422 GCF_036898095.1 Palaemon carinicauda | reverse complement strand
TTCAGCAGATTTTCGTTTAAGCGTTACGTGGGGAATCGCCGCCTAGAGGATTTTTTTTTTCTTTTTTTTTTTCAAAATCCATTTAACTTATTTTAGGCGACTTATTCTTCTTTAGGTCAAGTTTGGTGTAATTTTTATCTTTTAAAAACATATTCTTTGAATAACTAGTAAAAAGTTGTTTTTTATACTTATTTAAAAAAGAAAAACACAGGTCGATAATTTGGTAATTCCTATATAATGTGTAGGTAATTTTTTAAACTTTAATGTCACTATAATCATTAATGAATTAATTTTAATTTCTTGTAAAATTTTCTTTAAATTTCGGTTTCCATTTCGTTGCTTTGGATGACTTATGCATGAGACTGGATCGAACCAATTGGATGAAAGAATTTTCAGTGTTAAACCATTGAACGTTTTTATTTTCGTGGGACCAGAGATGATGATGCTGTATTTTCCTTTTGTCTTATATCCTCAGCCCCTGGAAACGTCTCAAGGGACAGCCTCTTAAGGGAGGAAATCCCTTCACATTGAAGTAAAAAAGGAATGAAAGAGAAGGAACAAGCTCCCTCATACTCGCATGATCTGCCCATTAAATTTTCTCGCATGTTTACATTAAGGGGAGAGAGGCATATGGCTGGAATGTCAACCCCTCCCTACCTCCCCCCCCCCCCCCCCTACCCACCCACCCGTCCTCTTGATATTCCAGAACGGCAGGTAATATCGGCGGTGGCAGGGAAGGCGCTGTAAATGTCATCTTGGGAGTTTTATCTTGTGTACCGTACGCAATGTCGCCGACGGCGCTGCAGGAGGATAGGGTGTCTCATTCGCCAACCCCATCCCCTGTTCCCCCGTCCCTATTTTTTCCATCCCCTTCTCATTCTTTCTCCCTGAGCTTCTGGTCGTTTTATGCGTGTTCACAGTACATGGGCATGACTGTGCATTTTCACCAAGGCTTTCATTTGCAGTACAGGACAATTGATATGCAAAACTGTCTTTAGGAAACTACAAGTCGGTAACAAAGTTGTGGATAACGAGGGAATTCGGTTTTACGAAAATACTCGTAATTTAACGAATTGCGAATAACGAGCGTATTCTGTCTTATAGAACTGATGAAGAAAGATAGTGCTCAATGGAACGCGTTTTCTGCTTATGGAGCCTATTCCTTTACTCTTTTCAGTTTCATTGTTTAGCATTTCTTCCAGTGATGAAAATTTACTCTTTACAACAATAGTTGTAGTTGTTAGTCATCCACATGAAGACTGCCATATAAAAGATAATTGTCATTTATTAGGAAGAATGATTCTTGTTATTTATCTTTCTAGAAGCACTAAAAACTATTTTAATACTGCTTTCCCCCATGTGATTTCATAGAAATTTTAACTCCGCATGTGTCTGCTCCTTAGGTTATTATTAATACACATTTTTGTCAACCCTATTTGTCTTTGTCGTGCATAATAGTTTTGTGGTATCGTCTCTCTATTATTGATGCTGTTAATGGAAACGAATATTGTGCGAGGGAGGGAGGGCGGAAAAGGGCCTAAAGTGTATAACATTAAAAGAGGGTTTTGTATAACATATTCTGGCCACGATTTCCTGTCCATCTTGCAACAAATTCAATTTGCAACGGCCTTTTACTGCCGGGCCAAAGATTGATAGGGTTCTGATCATCAATAGACAGCCACCACTCTTTAGGAGAAGAATCTCAGAAGCACAAAGAGCCTTTTGGGAAGGTTTGAAATCTTTAAAGTTTACGGTTTCCCTCGCTGTTATGAGACGTGCTTTTCCTTAGGCACCTGCTGATACAATTTTCTTGGGCATCGGAGGGTTTTTTCTTTTTCAAATTTTAGGATGTTTTCATTTTCTTTATCCATGCCAAGTGTTTTTAATTTGTTTTACTGCATCGCAAGTCGGTTTATTTTGTTCTTATATTATTTTCTATAGGTGTTTTTGAAGTTTTCTTATTAACTTTATAAGATTTTCTTCTGTCATAGTAATTTCTCTTCGTTGGGCGTTAGAATATGAGTTAATTCATGTTATTTTTATGTGCCTTTTTAATAGTTTATCGTGAAACATTGCCGTTGGTTATCGCGACCTTTCGGGAAGCTATATGGATCTTTTTTTCTTCGTAGGTTTCCCGTCTTTAAGAAAGGACTTTTTCCTTAAATCGTAGTGGAATTATAAATGCTCTCGTAATAATAGCGGTTTGGTCGTTATTAAATGTTTTTACGTAAAATATAATACACAAAGAAAAACTTAGTGAATTATCATGTGACCCCATGATGTAAGTCACTAACGTAAGGAGCTTAGGATACACGTGAAAT
Source organism: Palaemon carinicauda (assembly GCF_036898095.1). NCBI lineage: Eukaryota > Metazoa > Arthropoda > Malacostraca > Decapoda > Palaemonidae > Palaemon > Palaemon carinicauda. Next base: position 31,913,101 of record NC_090739.1, on the reverse strand, counting down.
CCGAGTAATATGCCTTACACTCAGAAAAGTCTTTATCAATTTCCTGTTTATTTTTCTTAGAATCTTGAGTTTATAAAAGTATTCTAGAACATTATTTTTAAAGCTTATGTTTCTTCGTATTAAATAAGTAGCGGTGGTTTAACTTTTGATTTTTTGTTCCTTGTTTTCATGTGTCGTCTGTGATGTGAAATCATTAAAAGATGACACGGCATTAAGAACAATGTAATAGAAATTGTTAAGCTGCATTCATTCCAGGAATTTGCTTGCTAATTATTAGTCTTTATAAAGACCATATAATGTGTGAAATGACATGCTACTGTAAGCTGCATTCTTTCCAAGAATTTGCTTTCTAATTATTAATCTTTATAAAGACCATATAATGCATGAAATGACATGCTACTGTAAGCTGCATTCCTTCCAGGAATTTGCTTTCTAATTATTAGTCTTTATAAAGACCATACAATGTATGAAATGACATGCTACTGTGAGCGGCATTCTTTCCAGGAATTTGCTTGCTAATTATTAGTCTTTATAAAGACCATATAATGTGTGAAATGACATGCTACTGTGAGCGGCATTCCTTCCAGGAATTTGCTTTCTAATTATTTGTCTTTATAAAGACCATACAATGTATGAAATGACATGCTACTGTGAGCGGCATTCTTTCCAGGAATTTGCTTGCTAATTATTAGTCTTTATAAAGACCATATAATGTGTGAAATGACATGCTACTGTGAGCGGCATTCCTTCCAGGAATTTGTTTTCTAATTATTTGTCTTTATAAAGACCCTACAATGTATGAAATGACATGCTACTGTGAGCGGCATTCTTTCCAGGAATTTGCTTGCTAATTATTAGTCTTTATAAAGACCATATAATGTGTGAAATGACATGCTACTGTGAGCGGCATTCCTTCCAGGAATTTGCTTTCTAATTATTAGTCTTTATAAAGACCATACAATGTATGAAATGACATGCTACTGTGAGCGGCATTCTTTCCAGGAATTTGCTTGCTAATTATTAGTCTTTATAAAGACCCTACAATGTATGAAATGACATGCTACTGTGAGCGGCATTCTTTCCAGGAATTTGCTTGCTAATTATTAGTCTTTATAAAGACCATATAATGTGTGAAATGACATGCTACTGTGAGCGGCATTCCTTCCAGGAATTTGCTTTCTAATTATTAGTCTTTATAAAGACCCTACAATGTATGAAATGACATGCTACTGTGAGCGGCATTCTTTCCAGGAATTTGCTTGCTAATTATTAGTCTTTATAAAGACCATACAATGTATGAAATGACATGCTACTGTGAGCGGCATTCTTTCCAGGAATTTGCTTGCTAATTATTAGTCTTTATAAAGACCATACAATGTATGAAATGACATGCTACTGTGAGCGGCATTCTTTCCAGGAATTTGCTTTCTAATTATTAGTCTTTATAAAGACCATACAATGTATGAAATGACATGCTACTGTGAGCGGCATTCTTTCCAGGAATTTGCTTTCTAATTATTAGTCTTTATAAAGACCATATAATGTGTGAAATGACATGCTACTGTGAGCGGCATTCCTTCCAGGAATTTGCTTTCTAATTATTTGTCTTTATAAAGACCCTACAATGTATGAAATGACATGCTACTGTGAGCGGCATTCTTTCCAGGAATTTGCTTGCTAATTATTAGTCTTTATAAAGACCATATAATGTGTGAAATGACATGCTACTGTGAGCGGCATTCCTTCCAGGAATTTGCTTTCTAATTATTTGTCTTTATAAAGACCCTACAATGTATGAAATGACATGCTACTGTGAGCGGCATTCTTTCCAGGAATTTGCTTGCTAATTATTAGTCTTTATAAAGACCATATAATGTGTAATATTATTTGAAGTACGAAAAAATCTCCATTTATATTTGTTATACTCTTATAACGTGCATTTTTTTAGGATTTTCTCAAGCACACAGTCTGTCAGATGGAAAGGAGAATAAAGACAGTTTATGGAATGCTAGCTGCGTTCCGGGGAAATACCATTAGCTTACGGGGAAACCCGGCCCTTTGGGGCGGGGGAAAGTTACTTTTCAGGTGAGTTCCACATTGCTCACCTTGCGTTTTTTTTTTTTTTTTTTTTTTTTTTTTTTTTTTTTTTTTTTTTTTTTTTTTTTTTTAGGAAAACTAAAAATTTTCACAAGTTCCTTTAATTTAATTTTCTTATATGACTTCATGTGATTGGCTGTGTTTTTTTATTTGTAATATTTGGCTGTTGTTTGGGTTTATATATATAGATTATATTCTGGTGGCTTCAAGTTCTTTTATGCCGGTTATTTTCTGGTAGGTTGTAGAGCTTAAAAATCTGTGATACACTGCTTCGTTAAAGGACTCATACTCATGTTATATTCTGTTGTTTTTGTTGTTGTTTTCTTTTTAAGACTTAATAGATTTGAGAAATATTGTCTTTTTCATGTGCATAATTTTTATTCTGCGTTCACCTTTTTTATCATTAAAAGATTGATTATTACTCTTACGTTTTTCAGTTTCATTATTTTCATAAAACTTTGATAATACCAATTAGTTTTCTTTTCATTTTTTGTTTTGTTACAGAACAATACTTGCGTCAGAAATTTTAGGAATTATATATACCCTTATTCTCTCTTACACAAGACAACACTGCCTATATTCTATCAAGAAATCAAGTAGCGCCTAAATTTAAGATTCATACACAGTAATATACAGTTATATATCTTTAGTTCGTGGGACCAAGTAAACTTAGAACAAATGCATATCCGATTTTGAGATGCGACATCCTCCCCAGCTTGTGTCCTTCCATCTTTATATAGCCTGGTTTTTCTTTTAAAGGGGTTGAGCCAGGATCTTGGAACCTGAGTTAACGATGTTGGATATATTCTGTCAACACTAAGGATATTCGCTCTTGATTTGCTTAAGAAATATTCCTCTTCCCTCTATTTTTATTCTTTATTCTTCCGATGATATTTCTACAATCCTTTTAAGACATTTCACTTGGGAAACGTTGACTCAGGACTGTTTTCTAACAAAGTTTTCGTGAATATGAGGGAGAAAGATTATTTTTATTATTATTTGGAAAAATCGTGAATGAATACTTGAAGGTATTTTTATATATCATGCTGTTTTTAATACGAAATGGGGGGGCAGAGAGAGAGAGAGAGAGAGAGAGAGAGAGAGAGAGAGAGAGAGAGAGAGAGAGAGAGGCTTTCTGTTGTAATTATTTGGAAAATTCCTCTGAATGAATACTTAGAGCTATTTTTTATCGATCATGTTGTGTTAATAAGAAACGGGGTGAGAGAGAGAGAGAGAGAGAGAGAGAGAGAGAGAGAGAGAGAGAGAGAGAGAGAGAGAGAGAGAGAGAGAGGCTTTCTGTTGTAATTATTTGGAAAATTCCTCTGAATGAATACTTAGAGCTATTTTTTACCTATCATGCTGTGTTAATACGAAGCGGGGAGAGAGAGAGAGAGAGAGAGAGAGAGAGAGAGAGAGAGAGAGAGAGAGAGAGAGAGAGAGGCTTTCTGTTGTGTCCTCTTCCTCGCCGTCATGGCAATCTTCTGCTGTAATTGGGCCGTGAATATTAGATTTGTGACTTGATTGCCTCGTTATTGTTTCTCGCGATGTGGGCTTGTTTGAATATCATAATTGCTGGTAGTTGAATATCCAATTAGTGATCTCAAATTGAATGATCAGATGTTAGGACTCTTCATCCAAAGGAACGGTCACCTGATTGATGCACGGTGATGCATTAAAGCAATAAAACCTACTCTGTGTTTCTTGTTTGTTTAATGGTACTCTTGTTGTTGATAATTGTATTAATTTTAAAGAAGAGTGAGTATGGGAAGAGAGGTAAAGTGAATGGCATAAATACACCTAAAAATCAATTATTTGAAAAAATATGTTAATTTTATTTATTTTTGTTTGCTTGACTTGTTCGTTTGTTTACACTGCTGTCGTTATTCCAGTACAAATATTATTTCATAGCAACCAACATCATAGAATAACGGAAGCAAACCAGTTCAATCCCTCTTTTCTTGATTGGAATCACTTGCATCAAAGTATTTTTTTTTGGGGGGGGGGGAGAGGGGGAATACGATTTTTTACTTGGATATGTTTGGTCATAAAGTTATTATTGTATGAATACTTGCAATCTGGGCTCTTACGTTTATATCTTAAATAGATTTAAGCATGTAATTGTGAAGAGGTAATAGAATAACTTGTAAACTAAATTTCTGATCAGATGAAAATTACAAAATTACATCGGTCAACTAGCCCTATAGATAGGGGGCCATTTGCCGCTATTTTGAAATATACGCAGCATCAAAATCCTTCATCGTTAGAGTAAGGCTTTCCAGACATGAACTGTACAGTAGATTCATTCATAACTTTTACCACATCGCTGACGTTTTAGGAAATGTTATGATGCTTTAAAGGCCTGGTGGTTAGATTTCTTCTCAGAAAAGGATTACCCGGGTCTATAGGCCTAAAGCGACTGCCCATTTGATGCTAGCTTGTTCTCCAGCAATCTTTTCTTGCTTAAATTCCTTTAAGAACGGGTATAATTGCTATACATATGAGTGGTATTTACGTTTCAAATTTGCATTCAATTTAATGTATGTACTAAGTATTGTATATTTGCCTTTTTTCTCTGCACTTTTTTTTTTAAATGCGCTGTGTTTCCTGCACTTTCTATCCTGGCTACGGCTTGTCATAGTGTATAATTTATTACTTAAGGGCAACTGATATACAGTACACTTTTTTTTTAAACTGTCGTATTGCATTTTTTTTTTTTACAATTAATTTTTCTAGGATCGGTCTTTGAACTCTGAAAGGCAATCCCGAGATCTGATCCTTGCTGAAGGGTTTTGTTGAAACAAAGTTGATAACCTAGAACATGAGGCAGAGTGCTATACGGTGTAGCAATATCTGCCGGTCGTCTTTAAAATCAAGAGAGCTCTTGTTACTTATTGATGTATTCTTTATTTTACATATTATATATCCTGCGTGATGCTTGAATATATGAAAGAAGCCCAGATACAATTTTTTTGGTTTTATCTGGATGATAAAAATAATAACAATAACTGATTTTTTTTTTTTTTTTGTCCCCGCAAATGCTTTTGAAGAAAAAAGAAATAATAAAATACGTTGTTTTGCAAGTGATCATATGTTTTATTTGTTTTGGTTTTTCGATAACTTTCAATAAGCTATGGTTGCAATACGATTGGAGTAGCTTGCCCTATAAAGTCTCTTTTTCAAACTAACGAAATAAAAATTTAATCATGAGCACTTTTAAAAACCATATATATGTTATTGTTGGGACAGTTTATTTTTTATTCTTTCCACGCACACAAATTGACGTGGAAAAGCTATGAATGAGAATATACTTCATCGAAAACTATACCCTGACGTATGTTATAGACAATGAATCTCTTTGTTAATGTTATTGTGTATGTGTTTGTTAAAAAACTTTCCAACTTCGGTCTCTAGCTCTGTTAGAAAATTGTCATAAAAGTACCTAATCGTCTTAGGTTGGAAATAATCTGCGACTTTTCTTCTTCCTTTGAAGAGATTTTCCCTCTCCCATTTTCATTCCAGTATCTAAGGTAAAAAGGTATCCTCATGTTGGCTTTTTTTTTGGGGGGGGGGACATTTTAATTCGTTTTTTTTTTAAATAAATAAAAAAAAGGATCGTTATTCGACTTACATATTCATTTGTTAGTATCTAAATTCTTAATAATTTCTGATTGTAAAGGGAAATTTCTTAATGCTCTCTCTCTCTCTCTCTCTCTCTCTCTCTCTCTCTCTCTCTCTCTCTCTCTCTCTCTCTCTCTCTCTATATATATATATATAGATATATATATATATATATATATATATATATATATATATATATATATATATTTATATAGATAGATATATATATATATATATATATATATATATATATATATATATATATATGTTTATGTATGTATATATAAATATATATATCCGCTCACGCAATGTCTTTCGGGTATTGGAAAGAGGGAGTAGTCGTAATCTAGTTAGAGGGGCTGCGTGTGTGTGTGTTCCCTCTGTGACAATAGCAGAGACATCACCTTGCTCGGCGTTGCAAGTAAAATCCTGGCAAGAATAATGCTTGCAAGACTTTGCAAACACATTTCAGAAAATGTACTACCAGAGACGCAATGTGGCTTTCGTAAAGAACGCAGTACTTGTGACATGATATTCGTGGCCCGACAACTACAAGAGAAATGCCATGAGCAAAACCGTGATCTTCACATAGCCTTTATCGATCTAACAAAGGCCTTCGACACGGTGAACAGAGACCTTTTATGGACTGCTCTCTCTAAATTTGGAGTACCTCCGAAATTCCTTAACATTCTAAGGAACTTACACAATGATATGCAAGCCTGTGTAAATATGGGTGGTAGTAAATCCCAACTTTTCAGGGTAGAAACTGGAGTAAAACAAGGATGTGTCCTGGCTCCAGTGATATTCAACATCTACCTCACTGCAGTCACCCTCCTGAGCCACCAGCAAGTCAACGAAGAAGATCAATTGAAAGTGCAGTTTCGACTAGACGGAAACTTATTCAACCTTAGACGCCTCCAGTCTGTGACAAAAACAACAATGACACACCTAATGGAACTAATGGAACTGCAATATGCAGATGATTGCGCTCTAGTGGCTCACTCGCCAGATGCCCTCCAACGAAGCCTTACCATTGTCTCATCAATTTACCGAGCCATGGGGCTCAAAGTTAACATCAACAAAACTGAAATCCTATCCCAGCAAATAATTGCAGGAGATCCCCCAGTATTTCATCTAAATGGGGAAGCCATCAAACAAGCAGATAGCTTCATCTACCTTGGAAGCATCTTCACTAAAAAACACAATATTGATGAGGAAATAGTTGCCTGGATAAATCATGCCTCCGCATCTTTCGGCCGACTCAGGTCCAGAGTCTTCCTAAATCACCACCTCAAGACAGAAACTAAAGTAGCTGTGTACAGAGCTGTCTGCATGTCCACCTTGCTATATGGAGCAGAATCCTGGACGGCTTACCGTCGACATGTAAAACAACTTGAGGCTTTCCATATTCGCTGTCTTCAGCGTATATTAGGGCTCACATGGCAAGACAAAGTACATCATTCTGAAATTCTCCACTGTTCAAACCTGCTGAGTATAGAATCCACATTGGCAGAAAAACAACTCAGGTGGATCGGCCACGTCATCCGTATGCCAGAACATCGCCTTCCTCGCCAGGTCCTCTACAGTCAGCTCCCTGAAGCTCAGCGTAATCCAGAGGGTCAGAAAAAGAGGTACAAGGACAACATCAAAGCTACACTCAAGAAGTGCAACACACGACCTGAGCAACTAGAAATGAACGCCTCTGACAGACCACTATGGCGCTCACTCTGTAAAGCTCGAGTTAATCAACTTGAAGACACCCGGAACCAGGCAAGACAGCGCAGGGAGAGAAGACAAAACCGTCGAGATCGGATACCCTGGTCAACCCAGACCTGACTTGCCAGTTATGTGGCAGAGTGTGTGGATCCAGAATTGGTCTTCACAGCCATGCAAGATGGCACCAACGACAACAGATCTAACTTCATCCCCATCACAGCGAAGAAGAGTCGTCTTCGATTCGAAGGACAGCAATAACGTAACATGCGCATACCTATAAATATTTAGCCGTAAGTTTTTATGGGTCGCATACATTAGTTACAAATATTATCCCATTTGTTTGTTTCAATTCCTCGTTGACTCTGTAATGTTCTGATTTCTTTAGCTGATCTTTCTCTCTACAAATGAGATTAGCCATCAAGGGCTTCAATGGTTCAACAGTAGTCTTAAATCAAGTCGCTTATTGAAGGGCAATATGGTTTTAATCGTGCACTAATCTCGTGTTTATCAGGGACGAGTAATAAATCTTATTCAATACAATTTTATTGTAATAGTTTCGTTTTTATTTTAGGCTGGGGGAGGCTGAGTGGTTGGGCACCTCATAACGAAACCTTACAGGATGTTTTAATATGAGTGTAATACACAAGGGATGCTTCTTGAAAAGTCGAAACCTGACTCCAACGTGATTTGACCTAAATAGATTGTTAAAAAGATCCTGGAGTTTTCCTTTATAACTAAAAATCTTAATAACCGGTGTGAACCAGTTTTGGAGTTATAATTGTGTAGTTTTGTTAATCTTTATATTCATATATGAAATTAAGAGTGTTTTTGTAGTGCGGGAATTTGCGATTTTTGTGATTTGATAATTTAATTTCCTACTGTATGATGAATGTGATGTAATTATTTTCAGTAATATATACTATTATTTACCTATGAGGGATCAGTTTCTGAAAATGAGTGAACAGAGGGTAAGTCAGATATCCGGAAATACATATTTCAAGACTCGGTTTAATATCTTTGCTTTTTTCAAAGATAGTATTATGTATCCTTGTCCATACGTCTTATTCTATTAAAGTCTAATATCTCCTCAAGTAATACTATTATTTTTACATTCGAATATATTTTTTCTGGAGAAAAAAAAAGTAAATTATTTCCTGCTCAAAAGAACGTTTATAGCAATGAAGCTCTCAATGCATTTCATTTCGAATGGTATGCAATCGAAGAACGATGGAAAGGAGAGGATAGCAATTGTCGAACTAAACAGAAGAGAATTTCCGTCTGCTCTTCGTCTGTTATCAGGTGTTCGCTGGGAATGGGAGAGAGGAACAACCTAGCAGCTGATTATTGCATAGTGTCTTGATTGGAAATTCAGACCTGCAGTGTTAAGGAGCTTGACAGCAGTTCTCTCTCTCTCTCTCTCTCTCTCTCTCTCTCTCTCTCTCTCTCTCTCTCTCTCTCTCTCTCTCTCATATACGCATATATATGTATATATATATATATATATATATATATATATATATATATATATATATATATATATATATATATATACACACGTATATATATGTATATATATACATATATATATAAATGCATATATATGTGTACACGCACATATGTATGCATATATTTGAACACTGTGCGTACATGTGTGTATAAAACTCTTTGGAACAGGTGATTCTCAGATGCAATAAACCAAAAGGGAAAAGGAAAATGCTGATTAAGTCCAGACTAGTTTTGTTTTTGAGACAAAACCGATTAAGACTCACGCAGTATTTATATTTTCCTTGTGGTTTATTGCATCTGTCTATCACAATAGATATACATATATATATATATATATATATATATATATATATATATATATATATACATATATATATATATACATATGTATATATATATACACACACACACATATATATATATATATATATGGTAATTGTTTACAACACCACGCCCTCCATTTACTCCAAAATAATGCAATCCTGCAGTTCTCATCTTCTTGCACAGTAATTAGGTGGTTATTTAAATTCTGGGAAAGTAATAATTATCAAGATATGTTGAGGAAGGGGGAAGGGGTTATAAAAAGAAAATTGCTCGGTTTCCTCACTAAACGACTTGGAACTGGCATGTCAACATAGTCAACCAAACAGAATTCGTGATCCAGCGTACATAAACAGAAGTTCGTGATGCCAGCGTACTTTTGATATACTGTATATTTAAAATATACTTAATTAGAAATGGATTAATTTCTCTAAAGTTTCCATAAAATATGCAATTTACAAATAGTGACACTTTTTAGTAATCACTCAATATTTGATTAAGTATATTTTGAATATACAGTATATCAAATGTACGTTGGCATCACGAACTTCTGTTTATGTACGCTGGCATCACGAATTCTGTTTGCTTGACTATGTTGACGTATCAGTTCCAAGTCGTTTAGTGAGGAAACCGAGCTGTTTTTTTTTTATAACCCCTTCCACCCTTCCTCAACATATCTTGCTAATTATTGCTTTCCCAGAATGTAAATAACCACCCAGTTACTGTGCAAGAAGATAAGAATTCCAGGGTTGCATTATTTTAGAGTAAATGGAGAGCGTGGTGTTTTAAACAATTACCACATATACATACATATATATATATATATATATATATGTGTGTGTGTGTGTGTGTGTGTGTGTGTGTGTGTGTATGTATGTGTCACTCACTGCCCAAAGAAGAAGGCAACCCCTTTTGGCTGAT
>NC_090739.1:31892922-31897922 GCF_036898095.1 Palaemon carinicauda | reverse complement strand
GACCTTTGGGGCTTACGGCCTCCTCCTCACACACACAGCATACAAAATATTTAATGATTGAGTCTTATGTAATTTTTATTTCTACAAAGTTTTGTAACCCAAAAAAGAGATTCTACAGAATATTTAATTGTTGAGTCTTATGTACTTTTCATATTTTTTGAGTTTTTTACAAAATGATGCCACCCAAAAAGGCTTTCTCATTCGTTAAATCCAATAAAGCAAATCCAGTGAAAAGAAAAAGATGACAGGAAACAGAAGAGCAGAGGGATTTACGGAGGGAAGCAAATGCTAGAAGAATGGCAGCTAGACTTGAGACACAGGATGAAGAACAAAGAAAATTTCATGCAAGTAGAATGGCAGTTAGCCGTAAAGCAGAAAATGAAGAGCAAATGGATTTAAGAAGGAACACTAATGCAAGCAGAATAACAACTAGACACGGAATACTAATGCAAGCAGAATGGCAGCTAGACGTGAAACACAGGATGAAGACCAAAGAAATTCTCGCCTTGAAGTTAGGAATCAAGAAATCAAAGAATGACTCGACTTCAGGATAACCAACAAAGACTGATTGTCCGTCGAAACCTTGAAACATCGGAAAGAGATGAGAATAGTTGCCATATTGATAGAGACAGGCATGCAGAAGCAAAAGCACGTTCTTTTAATAATGTACTAAGGTGTCTTGGTGCCTTCACTTATAATCCAAGATACCCCTATGAAACAGAAGACATAGTACAAATTGGCTTATTGTCACAACAATGTAATCACTATGATGCTCAGAAATAGAAGACAGAAGCTCCTGAAATGAGAAAATTAGACTGCCTTTGTTAGTTGAATCACCTGAATATCTGAAAAATTTTCTCAATGGAACATCACACCATTCAAAACATTTTCTTGAAAACATGCAACTATACAATAATGCTTTCCAGATGACTTCATTTGGAGCAAAATTTGTGAATGAGGGGCGATTTATGCCCACAATCAAAATGCAAAGGCAAATATACCTAGTGTACCAACCGTGTTTCACACAATTGTACATAATTCCTTTTGTATATATTATGCTTGTATCTTCGCTCCTCCCTCGCACTAAAACGAACATGAAAATTCCTGTCTGGTTTTTCCTCTGTAATATTGTCTGTCTTGTGAACTTGTTATGTCCTGTTACCTTGAGGTTTTGTATATAAGGAGAGTGTTCCACAATAATATAACTCAGTCGTTTCCAATCTGCCTTTGAGTTCACACCCTTACTCGGCGCCGTCACATTGGTGACCCCGGAAGTCGACTTGCTCCCACTGCCTTCCACCCCCACCTCCCTCGTCCCTCCATCGTTGGTACTACGACGGAGGCTGACTCTACTCCGGCAGTTGGCACTGCGGCCGCCCCATTGAAACTTTCACCGTTCGCCAGCGGAGAAGCGTTCGCTTGGTTTCAACGCGCTGAAGTCCACTTTCGTATCAGGGGCGTGACTCGCTCAACCACCAAAGAGGATTATGTTCTTGCGGCGATACCCGAGGACACCTTCCCAGAAATATCCGACTGGCTTTGTGAACAAGGAGACACCCCAATAGCGTATGACGCTCTCAAATCATACCTTCTGCAGCAGTACTCGCCGTCGCCAGCCGCCCGCATAGCAAAGCTTTTTCAGCTCTCACAACAACCGTTGGGGGACCAAAGGGCTTCGCTTGCCCTCAAGGAAATGACCAGTATCGCTCGCCTTCAACCTGCCGCAGACGGCTCTCCTCGTGAGGTGAACCTACTCCGTGCCCTTTGGATACGCCGTTTACCTGAACCTGTGCGCACTGCCATACCCGATGTCGCTAGTTTACCCATAAAGGACTTGATGACCAAAGCCGACGCCCTTATGGACAGCCACTTCAAGACCTCCATCAACGTCTCCACCCCTGACGACGAGGATGCCTATTCAACGTCAACCGAAGCTGACATGAATGCCGTAGGATATACACGCTACCCCGTGACGTGCCGAAGCGGCAACAAAGCCGCCCACCACCCACCAATCGCTCGCGCCCCAACGAACGACTTCTACAGCCACTTACTACCTCCCATCCGACGCAGTTTTGCTACTACCACTTCAGGTTCGGGGCAACCGCGAAGAAATGTGCCAAAGATTGTCAGTGGCCAAAAAACGTGTAAGTAGGCCATCGCTTGTGGCGGTGGCCTCCCATGTTTCTAATCTTTTCTTTTTACAGGTTGCAGGAACGGGCGTGCGATTTTTGGTAGACATGGGTGCTTGTCGTTCTCTTTTGCCAAGGAAACTCTTCAAGGCACAACGTAGTCTGTCTACATCTGCCGACGTCCGCTTGGTAGCTGCCAACGGATCTGCGATACCCACCTACGGTTACGAGAACCTCACATTATCGTCCGGAAACGGTAAATTCAATTGGAAGTTTCTCGTTGCTGACGTGACAATGCCAATCCTCGGTGCAGATTTCTTCTCTCATTTCCACCTTCTGGTCGATGTCGCCCACCGACGATTGGTCAACGCAGACTCTTACTTGTCGACACCTCTTCAACCCTCCCCCTCTAACCTCGCTCTCCACATCAGCGCACCCACGGATGCCTACGCCCACCTCCTCACATCGTACCCGGAAGTTTTCCGTCCAGAACTTCGCCAAACGCCCACGGTTCCTGCCAAGCACGGTATTTATCACCATATCAAGACGACAGGACCCCATTTTCGCAAAATTCAGATGTCTGGCACCGGAACGATTGGCAGCTGCCAAACAGACGTTCGCCGAAATGGAGAAAATGGCCTTTGCCAAAAGGCCTCCAGCCCATGGTCGTCACCCTTACACATCGTTCTGAAGAAAGACGGCTCCCTCCGTCCGTGCGGGGATTACAGGCGCCTGAACATGCAAACAGAACCAGATCACTACCCCCTCCCAAACATTCCCGATGTAACCTCCTACCTGCACAAAGCGAAGGTTTTCTCTACGCTCGACCTCCTGAAGGGGTATTATCAGGTGCCTATGAACCCAGAAGACATCCCCAAGACCCCCATCACCACTCCATTTGGCACATACACCTTCAATTACTCTTGTTTTGGCCTTCGTAATGCTGGGGCAACGTTTTCAACGTCTCATGGATGGCATCTTAGGGGACCTCCCTCTCTGTGTATGTTATGTGGACGACATACTTGTGTTCTCCTCCTCTAAAGAGGAACACCTCCGTCACCTGCGCATCGTGCTCGACCGCCTGCAACAAAACGGCCTTGTAGTCCGGTACGACAAGTGTACCTTTGGCGCCAACGAAGTGTCGTTCTTTGGGGCACCGTATCACTCCTGAAGGAGTCCATCCCCTCCCTGAGAAGGTAGCAGCCGTTCAGAATTTCCCCACGCCCTCGACCGTCAAAGCTGTGCAGGAATTCTTGGGCATGATCAACTATTATCACCATTTTCTGCCAGCCATTGCCGCCACTCTTGCTCCCCTCTACGCCTCCCTCAAGGGCAAGCCAAAGGACTCTAAGTGGGGTCCCCTTCAAGAAGCAGCCTTCTGCAATGCAAAGAAGGCCCTATCAACTGCTGCGGCTCTCACTTTTCCTATCCCACACACCCCTCTCCTTCTCTCCACCGATGCCAGCGACGTCGCTATTGGTGCAGTACTTGAGCAGGTGGTCAAAGGCTAGCCCTGCCCATTGGCCTTCTTCAGCAGAAAACTGTCCAAGGAAGAATCGGGTTATTCTACCTTTGATCGAGAATTGCTGGCGGTGCACTTGGCTGTCCGTCACTTTCGCCATTTCTTAGAAGGTACGCCCTTTGTCATTCGCACAGACCACATGCCTCTGGTGCATGCCTTCACTCGACAGTCTGACGCCTGGTCCGCCCGTCAACGCCGACATCTCTCCGCCGTGGCTGAATACAATTGCACCCTCCAATACGTCCCTGGGAAAATGAATCCCTTTGCCAATGCCCTGTCAAGAAACACGTTGGCTGCCGTTCAACTGGGATTGGATTACAACGCCCTGGCTGAAGCCCAACGACAGGATCCAGAGTATCAAGCTTGTAGGACATCCTGCACGTCCCTCCGTTGGGAGGATTTTCCCCTCGAAGACTCCAACACCACCCTCCTCTGTGACGTCAGTACTGGTAGACCGCGACCTTGGATTCCTGCTCCCATGCGCCGACAGGTGTTTGATTTCATCCACGGCATTTCACATCCCTCATGCCGTTCTACTGCACAGCAGCTGAAGGCAAAGTTCATTTGGCACGGCATTTCTAAGGATGCTAAGGATTGGGGTCCGTGCCTGTACTTCTTGCCAAACTTCCAAAGTACATCGACACACGGATTCAGGAGTGGGCACCTTTCCTCAACCTCAGCGTCGTTTCGCGCACATTCACGTCGACGTTGTAGGCCCCCTACCCACATCACATGGACATCGTTACCTGTTTACCGCCATCGACCGCTCCACTCGTTGGCCTGAAGCCATTCCCATGGAAACTGCAACGTCCGCCTCATGTACATCTGCCTTACTCTCTGGATGGATTTCAAGATTCGGTATCCCTGAGCATATTACTTGACAGGGGAACCACTTTCACCTATCAATTGTGGACGTCATTAGCGAATCTTCTGGGCATCACCCTACATCAGACAACGGCCTACAACCCCGCTGCCAATAGATTGGTTGAACGTTTTCATGGCACCCTCAAAGCAGCTTTGATGTCCCGCTGCAAGGATTGCAACTGGTTTACTCAGCTTCCCTGGGTCCTCCTGGGACTAAAGACCACTCCTAAAGATGCCCTCGACGTCTCGGCAGCCGAAATGGTGTATGGCGACCCGTTGGTCGTCCCTGCCGAGTTTTTTTCTTCTACAACCTCCTCCGACAACCTCTAGCGCATACGTCACGTCCTGGGAAAATTTACTCCGTGCCGCCAGACTTAAGCCCCCAGCGAAGCATCACATACCAACGGACTTGCACTCTGCAACGCACGTCTTTCTGCGCAACGACACCAGCAAGCCACCACTAACGCCCCCTTACACGGGCCCTT